>NW_026606849.1:622500-682500 GCF_029890125.1 Rhinichthys klamathensis goyatoka | reverse complement strand
GTGTGTGCATGCGTGTGTGTGTGTGTGTGTGTGTGTGTGTGCGAATGGTCCTGATGTCAACACTTCAGAGGAATAGACCTGATCCCCACAGAAACCTTTATCAGATTATTATGACAATAACACGAGCGCTATCAGTCGAGCACAGGCTAAATCTGGCCCTTCACAGCAATAATGCTCAGTTATGAGTCCAACATCATTCCCACAACAACACACTGAATAAGTGGAACGACTGAACTTTAGCCATATTTTAAAGCTTTGAGTTTAGCGCTCAGTTTTGCTGCTCGCTCGTATTAAAGCCCCCGTTTAAAGAGAAGCTTTGCTTGTGTTGAGGGGAAATATTCCAAAAGTCATAAATAACCATATTAATATACAAGACATCATCAGATTTTACTTAATTACTACATTTTTAATTGATAAATTGAAGGTTATGTTAAACATTTCCATGTTTCTGCAAAATGGTGAAGAACTTGAGTAGAGTGGCACAGTTTACCCCACTCTCTCCAACCAATATGCATTTGCAAATAGTCTTCAGGTTCTGACTTAGAACTATAATTAGCATATGTGATTATGTGTAGTTCATAACTTTACAGGCGAACTCACACACGTCCTGTAGACACACACACACACACACACACACACACTCACACACGTCCTGTAGAGAGAGAGTTGCGGTGGAGTGAGACAAGAATCCATTTTATTTCCAAGATAACACAAAGACGGAGGCTTTGACATTGTATGTAAATGCTGAGACAACACACACACACACACACACACACACACACACACACACACACACACACACACACACACACACACACACACACACACACACACACACACACACACACACACACACACACACACTTGCTCTCTGCCTCTCTTTCACACACACACACACACACACACACACACACACACACACACACACACACACACACACACACACACACACACACACACACACACACACAAAAACAAACTTTAACATTAGACATTAAGTTTATATAGGCCTAATGATACCTTGATTTTTGCGTAACGTCAGCTTTTTATGTTATTTTGTTCTGTTTTTGCCATAATTGACACAAACACACACTTGTTGGGTTATGGCGCCATCACGTGGTCAACATGTGCACGTGACGTGTGATTGACAGGCGCTCACGAGGTTAGTTCGCGACGCTGAAAGATTGTGAATGTGTGGAGACTCTCGAGAAGAATAACACAGTGCACTCGCAAACTATTAGCGCTACAAACCAGTGTGCTTATGAGTTTTACAATAAATTAAAATAATATGAAAACAAGTTGGCTAGTTTGCAATATGCCAGCAAACACAGAACATTCCCTTATAATGTTCCTCTAACGTTCCCGTTTGGTAATATTTTTGGGAAACAAATGGATATTTTTCGGTTTTATTTTTATAACTATATGCTGAAATGTGTCATTTTTCATAAACAAAGTCTATTTTGTAGATACAGTGTATTAAAACCTGTATTAGATAGATCAGTCAAAACGTATTCATTTTATGGTTAAAAATGATAAGCCAAAGTTATGCGTATAGTATGAAAAACATAAAGATCATAAACACGTGGGTTTGTTCTTTACTGCACGACCGGGTTATTCCGTGGTAAGAAATTAATTTAATGTTATTGTTATCCTATAGTTAGTCATAATTGTTTTGGGAAGGTTCTGTGAACCAAAGATTGTTGTTTGGGATAAAGCAGTAATGGACTGTTTTCAACAGTTTGGGTTATTAAAGAGTTATTGCTTATAAAGAGCTAACTTATTCTGTTGCACTGCCAATTATTTAATTATTTGGATGCATGTCAAGAAAATGAATGACTTTAGTTCTTTTTTCTCAAATTCTTTGATGCTTTAGTTTCTGAATGTTCCACAAACCTGTTTTACAACTTCTGAAACATTTTTGGGATGTTATCTTAAAAGGCATATTCCTGAAAAAGAGGGAAACAAGCAAATATGACCTCATGTGTGCCGGCTCATAATCAATATTACACATTCCAGAGTTGGCAGAAGAGCATCAGTTATTGTTATCATTGCTGTAGTTATGGAATGTCAGCTTCACTGTCACTGTGTTTACAGATATGTAAAGATATTTATCAGGGAAGTGTGTTACCTTGAGTTCAGTTTTAGGGCAAGACATGTTAGAAATCTACACACAGATTCTCTTCGGTCATTCCTGGGATTCGGTCTTACTGCCTTAAAATGTTGGAACAATATCAATTTTAAACCTGTCTTTGTCATAAATAACACCATTTTTTAACCACCACATATCACCATTTTCATGATGTTTTATCAGTCATTTTACCAGTAATGATTCAGTTAAGGGAAATATTAAATATTTTTAAATTTACAGTTTTAAAGACAATTCAATTCTTTATTTGATAAACCTTCTAAGTTAGCTTGTTTTTGCTCAGTCATGGTGCATTGGCTGATTTTAGATCAGAACGTCCACCCTGTTATATCTGAAAAGTATTTGATGTTTAAAGTTGAAGAAGTATTGAATTTAATGTTCACTACAATGTTTTACATAATGTTTCCCATCTAAATCCAGCTAAAAAAAACAGTAAAAAATTTAACTGTGAAATCCTCCATCCATTATTTATTTTATCCACCCCGTTATTATTTTGTCCACCCCGTTATTATTTTGTCCACCTCGTTATTATTTTGTCCACCCCGTTATTATTTTGTCTGTTATTATTTTGTCCACCCTGTTATTATTTTGTCCGTTATTATTTTGTCCACCCCGTTATTATTTTGTCTGTTATTATTTTGTCCACCTCGTTATTATTTTGTCCACCCTGTTATTATTTTGTCTGTTATTATTTTGTCCACCCCGTTATTATTTTGTCCACCCCGTTATTATTTTATCCACCCTGTTATTATTTTCTCCACCCTGTTATTATTTTGTCCACCCCGTTATTATTTTATCCACCCTGTTATTATTTTGTCCACCCCGTTATTATTTTGTCCACCCTGTTATTATTTTGTCCACCCTGTTATTATTTAACCACCCTGTTATTATTTTGTCCACCCCGTTATTATTTTGTCCACCCTGTTATTATTTTGTCCACCCCGTTATTATTTTGTCCACCCTGTTATTATTTTGTCCACCCTGTTATTATTTTGTCCACCCCGTTATTATTTTCTCCACCCCGTTATTATTTTATCCACCCTGTTATTATTTTCTCCACCCCGTTATTATTTTGTCCACCCCGTTATTATTTTCTCCACCCTGTTATTATTTTCTCCACCCCGTTATTATTTTATCCACCCTGTTATTATTTTCTCCACCCTGTTATTATTTTCTCCACCCTGTTATTATTTTATCCACCCTGTTATTATTTTGTCCACCCCGTTATTGTTTTGTCCACCCTGTTATTATTTTGTCCACCCCGTTATTATTTTATCCACCCTGTTATTATTTTGTCCACCCCGTTATTATTTTATCCACCCTGTTATTATTTAACCACCCTGTTATTATTTTGTCCACCCCGTTATTATTTTATCCACCCTGTTATTATTTTCTCCACCCCGTTATTATTTTGTCCACCCCGTTATTATTTTATCCACCCTGTTATTATTTTGTCCACCCTGTTATTATTTTGTCCACCCCGTTATTATTTTATCCACCCTGTTATTATTTTCTCCACCCCGTTATTATTTTGTCCACCCCGTTATTATTTTATCCACCCTGTTATCATTTTGTCCACCCCGTTATTATTTTGTCCACCCCGTTATTATTTTCTCCACCCTGTTATTATTTTCTCCACCCTGTTATTATTTTCTCCACCCCGTTATTATTTTGTCCACCCTGTTATTATTTTGTCCACCCTGTTATTATTTTGTCCACCCCGTTATTATTTTGTCCACCCTGTTATTATTTTGTCCACCCTGTTATTATTTTGTCCACCCTGTTATTATTTTGTCCACCCCGTTATTATTTTGTCCACCCTGTTATTATTTTGTCCACCCCGTTATTATTTTATCCACCCTGTTATTATTTTCTCCACCCCGTTATTATTTTGTCCACCCCGTTATTATTTTCTCCACCCTGTTATTATTTTCTCCACCCTGTTATTATTTTCTCCACCCTGTTATTATTTTCTCCACCCCGTTATTATTTTGTCCACCCCGTTATTATTTTGTCCACCCTGTTATTATTTTGTCCACCCCGTTATTATTTTGTCCACCCTGTTATTATTTTGTCCACCCCGTTATTATTTTGTCCACCCTGTTATTATTTTGTCCACCCTGTTATTATTTTGTCCACCCCGTTATTATTTTGTCCACCCCGTTATTATTTTGTCCACCCTGTTATTATTTTGTCCACCCTGTTATTATTTTATCCACCCTGTTATTATTTTCTCCACCCCGTTATTATTTTCTCCACCCTGTTATTATTTTATCCACCCCGTTATTATTTTATCCACCCCGTTATTATTTTATCCACCCCGTTATTATTTTCTCCACCCTGTTATTATTTTCTCCACCCCGTTATTATTTTCTCCACCCTGTTATTATTTTCTCCACCCCCTTATTATTTTCTCCACCCCGTTATTATTTTGTCCACCCCGTTATTATTTTATCCACCCTGTTATTATTTTGTCCACCCTGTTATTATTTTCTCCACCCTGTTATTATTTTGTCCACCCCGTTATTATTTTATCCACCCCGTTATTATTTTCTCCACCCTGTTATTATTTTCTCCACCCTGTTATTATTTTGTCCACCCCGTTATTATTTTATCCACCCTGTTATTATTTTGTCCACCCTGTTATTTTTTTCTCCACCCTGTTATTATTTTGTCCACCCCGTTATTATTTTATCCACCCCGTTATTATTTTCTCCACCCTGTTATTATTTTATCCACCCCGTTATTATTTTATCCACCCCGTTTATTATTTTATCCACCCCGTTATTATTTTCTCCACCCTGTTATTATTTTCTCCACCCCGTTATTATTTTCTCCACCCCGTTATTATTTTCTCCACCCCGTTATTATTTTCTCCACCCCGTTATTATTTTGTCCACCCCGTTATTATTTTCTCCACCCCGTTATTATTTTCTCCACACTGTTATTATTTTCTCCACACTGTTATTATTTTGTCCACCCCGTTATTATTTTCTCCACACTGTTATTATTTTGTCCACCCCGTTATTATTTTCTCCACCCCGTTATTATTTTCTCCACACTGTTATTATTTTCTCCACACTGTTATTATTTTGTTCCTGTTATTATTTTCTCCACCCCGTTAAGCGGTTGTTTTTTTTTTTACAATAATTTAATAAAATCAGCAAAAAAAAAAACATGCTAATAATTCAGTGACAATGAAAATTTACTAGAGTATAAATAACGGTGAACATTTTTTGGTCTTCCATTTAATTAATTTTGTTTAATAATGGTTACATTTATTTACCCAAGCTTGACCAGAGTATTTTTTCAAATGTTTGACACCACCCTATCATACATTTCTTTTAAAAACTCAATTTTCTACATTTTATGATGGCCAAAAGGCACTGAATACCAGGAACGACCCTCCTACTCTTTAGTGGCGCAAGACAATTCATGTGTTATACTGATCTTTACGACTGATTTACGAACACATCAGTCGTTCTCTGTAGAGCATGAAGCACATGACGTATTAGCTTTCTTCATAAATCTGACACACTTTGTTCAGTGGACTCGTGTGTGTTTGGGGATTTTCGGGGAGGGTTTGTTGACAAAGGCGTGAGTAAAACAGCAAACAGCAGTTCCTCCTCACAAAGCTAACAAATGAAGTTTATATGCATCAAAATAATGTTTTCTTCCTTTTCTATATGTCAATAAGTTATCTGCCAACTTGCATGTCATTCAGATATTAAATCAGTTAAACTTTAAAGTGATTGATCAGATATTTTATTTATGACATCATAAAAAAGCAAACTTTACACAAGTAAAATAAAACAATCTATAAATACACACTGAACTCAAGGTAAACAATGTCATGATCTTTCAACATGCATGTCAGAAACATTTGCATTACATATAATAATAGCACTTTACAATAATGTTCATAAGTTAACATGAAGTAAGAATGAACAATACTAGCATTTACTAATCTCAGTTAATATTAATGTCAACATTTACTAATACATTATTAAAATCAAAGGTTGTACTTGTTAACATTAGTCACAGTGAACTAACATGAATGGACAGCTGTATTTTTATTAACTGACATTAACAAACATTAATGAATAAATACTGTAACAAATGCATTGCTTATTGTAAGTAAATACATTTACTAATGTAAACTAATGCACTTTATTGTAAAGTGTCACCATAATAAATAAACACAGTGTGTCACACAGGCTCACTGGAAGCGTTCAGCACTGGAGTCTCTGTTGGGAGTGTGTGGAGCTCCAGGATTGAGGTACTGGTCGAACTCGCTGCGGTCGAGCTGGTCCAGCATGTCGGACCTCACCTGGTCCAGGTAAAACTCCAGCGAAGGTCCTCCGACACACAGCTGCGTTCCCCAGAGCTCCGGCCCGCTCGACTGCGAGAAACACGAGCTGTGATACGACAGGTTTCCATGCGGCGGCGGCGTCTCGCGGTGGCTCTCCAGTGGAAACCCAGTGTGTGGAAGCGAGCATGGCCAGTGCGAGGCTTGACCCTGAAGAATATAACTCAGCTGGAAACTAGCGTGTGGAGAGCTGATGTTCTCGCTGAGCTGGAAACCAGCGTGTGGAGAGCTGATGTTCTCGCTGAGCTGGAAACCAGCGTGTGGAGAGCTGATGTTCTCAGCTGAAAGTACTTTAATGCCACGCTTGTTGCACTTTCGTCGACGGGGCCGGTATTTGTAGTTGGGATAGTCGATGGTGTGCTGGACTCGCAGTCGTTCTGCTTCTTGCATGTAAGGACGCTTCTCTGCCAGAGACATGGCCTTCCATGTCTTTCCTAAACACACACACACACAGAGTTTTAGTCAAAACGGTAATAGGCTATCACACTGCTCACTTTATTACAATATGCATATAAGCTTATGGGTTGGGTTTAGACAAATCATACGAATGAGTGAGATTGCGTTGTTTTGACCGACTTTTATTTATTAATTTTTTTACAGTGTTTGTACACTCTAAAAAATGCAGGGTTGTTTTAACCCAAATTTGGGTCAAATATGGACAATTTTTTAAATAATTATTTTTAACCCAACGGTCGTTTAACCCAAATTTGGGTTAAAACAACCCTGCATTTTTTGAAAATGAAAAAGAAACTGAATTTTTGTACAAACACTGTAAAAAAAATAATAATAAAAAAAGTCCATCAAAACAGCGCTATCTCACGACGTTACTAGTACGAATTCGTACGATTTGTCTAAACCTTTCATACGAATTGGGCAACTCGTAAAATATGCAGAAAATTTAGCAAAAATCGTACAAATTCGTACAAATAAGCCACCTCATAAAATACGCACGAATTGCAGTGAAATCGGGTGGGAATTTTGTCCGTTTTTTACAGGTGTTTTACCTGTATTTTGAATTACGCATTGCATTATGTTGTGTTTTAAGATTTAACGGAAATTTGCGTAAAGTTACTGTATAATTTCCTAAAATTATTGAACTTTTTGTTCCTAAAAGTAGCTACATTTTCCGGTTTAAATTTTTTTTTAACAGTGCACGATCTGAAACGCATATTCCGGCGTAACTGACGCTGTAATGAAGCCCTCACCGAGTATTTTGCTGAGGTCCGTGTTCTCCAGGTCCGGGTTGAGCTGCGCGAGGCGTCGACGCTCCTCTTTGGTCCAGATGATGAACGCGTTCAGAGGGCGTCGCACTCGAGCCTCCGCGAGCGTCTTCGCTTCAGGGCTCGAGCAACAGGACTCGGAACCCACCGACACCGGGCTCGACGGACCCGACACCGGGCAACGCGACGCGACGCGGCACTGCTGTCTCTCGAGCATCATTCTGGCGGGGTCAATATGAAGTTGTGGGACGATCCGGTCGAGGAACATGCTGGAGTTCGTCCTGGTCCATCTCTGGGATCCAGTGGGATTTAACGGGAGCGCGGGCCAATCAGCGGCGGAGGAGTGGATTAAAGGTGTGAAGAAGCGCGGGAAGTTTCACCTCAGCGATAACGCCGATGTGCACGCGCACGCTAACGAAATGGTTTTATAAATTAGCAGACATATCCATTGCTTGTGGACTGCTAGAAATAATAATCAGTAGAAACCATAATTTAGGCTAAAATAACATGATATAGGAAACTATCACGTTTCTACTGGAAAAACTGAAAATTCAATAAATTCGTTTGTTTCTCTTATCCCTCTTGGGATTAAAAATTGGGATTGGAATTATATTCCCCAGATTTTTAGAATTTTTTTCTCTAAATGTTTAAAAAAGAAAAAAAAAGGAGAAGAAATACTCTCGCATACAAGATCACATCGCATGATGTCCATCAACTATGTGGCCTGACCAGATGACATCACACACACACACACACACACACACACACATCTGACATCTTCACCCTTTATTCACGTTTTTTGGAGTCGATTGTTTTATTTGTGACTTTAAAGCATTGAAATATGCCAGATTTTGCAGTCATAATTTTGCCCAGAAACCATGAACACACGCAAAAATAAGAGTGAACCCATGAAATATTAATAACTGATTGCTTTTTGTTTTTCTATGCATTTTTTTTCACACTGTAAAAAGTTATTTTAATGATGTATCAACTTTTCTTTCTTTTGTCAAATCAACTTGGATAATTAACTGTGTTCAGATAACATTATATTTTGACCTCCTTCATTAATAACTCAATTTAGTTTTAATTTCAATGAAATTAAAAATTTGAAAGCTACCAGGTAATTTACTTTTTTTAAGTTAATCAACAATAATTGTTACAATAAAACCTGTAGCTACTTTGCCTTTTTTGCCAGATAATTTTGTCGGATAAACATTAACTGAATTTAGTGCTTTGCTCTTCTCATATATATATATATATATATATATATATATATATATATATATATATATATATATATATATATATATATATATATATATATATATATAACGTTTTTCTTCAGTTGATGGTTTAATCAAACTGGGTCATTAAAAATATCACTTTTGGCCAATTTCCATAGACATAATGGTTTTTATACTGTACAAACTGTACCCACACACACACACACTCTCTCTCTCTCTCTCTCTCTCTCTCTCTCTCTCTCTCTCTCTCTCTCTCTCTCTCTCTCTCTCTCTCTCTCTCTCTCTCTCTCTCTCTCTCTCTCCCCATCACACAAAACTTAATGCATTTTTACATTTTCCAAAAACATCACTTATTGTGATTTATAAGCAGTTTTCCTCATGGGGACCAAAAAATGGACCCCCACAAGAACCAGGATTTGGGATATTGTCCTCATTTTGTTCCCATAATGTATAACTGAACTACGCACACACACACACACACACACACACACACAGTCAGTGATTGGCTACATTAAGATGGCCTCCAGACAGCAGATCTCTCTCTCTCTCTCTCTCACTCTCTCTCTCACACACACTACACACACACACACACACACACACACTCGTCTGTCTGATGCACCTGTTGTCTCAGACTCTTGTGTTTGTGATTCCGCCATAATAGAATCATGAACCGCTTTGACACCTCGATTAAACAGACTCGTCTGATCAGAAATAGCCGCTCGGTTAATTCAATGAAGGCAATGATCAAGCTTTAGATTTTATCTGGCGAAACCTGTGTCTGACAAAGCGACGCGAGGCTGTTCGTTAAGCGATGCGATCTCGCAATAATGCATGTTAGACAGTCTAATGATACTGAGGATAATCGAATTCAACTAGAGCGTCTTCTGCTATTATTTGACATGATTGAGTTTATGTGAATTGGAGACTAATTCGATCTCCTGATGATTATGATGAAAAGCTGTTGAATTGAAATGAACTGAGATAGATGAGCCGTAATAACATTAAACTCGACGAGAATGAGATGAATGAACGCGAGTTTTGATTTGATTTGATTCGTTTACTCAATCACAAGACGATCTCAATAATCGATATATTAATAATAATATTAAAAAGCAGTGCATGTTCAATGTACACTCTAAAAAATGCTGGGTTGTTTCAACCCAAATTTGGGTCAAATATGAACAAACCTAAGCGTTGGGTTAATTTTTTTATTAATTAAATTAAAATTATTATTTACATATTTGTATACGTATACGTACATATTTGACCCAGATTTGGGTTAAAACAACCCTGCATTTTTTGTGTCTATTTTCAGCGTGCAATTAAACTATGAACCGATATACAAAATAATTTAAAAACACAGTTTTAAGATGCCAAAAAACGGGAATGCACTTTATAGATTACTGATTTAAATCAGAATTGTGCGAAATAACAGCATAGGCTACCAATAAACATGCGTCTTTTGTGTCTTAATGCTTACACTAATAAATGATTCCTGTTCCCTGGAAACTGAAGGATGTTCACACGCTGATTAGCGACGGAATCCACATCGCGCGTCAGATCGCTCGCGTCGCTATTAACAGCGATAATGGGGTTTTGTTAATTAGTTCGCGCGACTCAGCGTGAATACAATAATGTTAGTTTCGGTGGTTTCTAAAATAATAATAATTAAAAAAAAAAGGCATTTGAGCGTTTTTGTTTAAAGTTTGCTTTATGCATGCAATAAATTTAGACTCACATCTATTCCTGACTATCCGGCAAACCTTTTATTAATGTTTTTGTGATCGTTATTGGATATGCAGGTGTTTGATGGATATGAGGTAGTGTTTATATCTATAAGAATGTGATTAATCTGAACAGATCTGGGGAAGCATGGGCAAACCCAGAGGATCAACACTGCTGTGAATAGAGTTGACCACATCATTGGTCAAACGCTCTTAAAAACCCCTTCAGAAATAATCAGACAGAATGAGGTTTGACAGAATATGTGAGTGAGTTGATCCTTCACAGAATATCTGCTGAGAAATATGATAATAATAAATGCATCTGAAAGGATTTCACTGTGAAAACTCATTTAATACTCCAGATTACAGCAGAATGTCTCGCTTCCCAGAGAGGAATGATCCAATGTTATTACAATCTAATGCTATTTAATGCTCAAACTGGGGAGATAAGCAAGAAGTGGCTTGAGAACAAGTCAGGTCTCCTTCATTTCTACAGCGCTTTAACTATATAGAGTTTCACTGCAGCTTTACAGTAATAACAGGAGATTACAGTAACAGAGTGTTTGGCTTTACAGCAGCTCTAGAGTAAAGTTATTGTCCAGATAAAGTTAGTTTTGATTGATTCACTTCCGTTGCAAAGATCATTAGTGATTAACTTAGGGGCCGTTTTGACTGAAAACAGAAACCTTTATGTGTTCTTGCCGTTCATTCCCACACTGCAGTGTTTGTGCTGGAGAACGCAAACTTTGAAACTGGTTCAGATGCAAGTGTTGGAAAGAAGAGCGACTCCAGATCGAGGTAATCTGAGACATGTTCCTGCTGCTGATTTGCATTGAGTGGAGCAACACTTGCTCTTCATCAGTCGAACACTAGAAGCCGACTCTGTGCTAATGTGCTTTATCTGAGTCTGCTGATGTCCCGACACGGCTGAGTTTAAATGCTGTTGGCGATTAAAAGAACACTAAATATTCAGCTTTGTTTTGCTCAGGAGTGTTTATTGAAGACCGAGTTCATGAGGAATTAAAAACATGTTTAAAACATTTCAAAAACTGGATGTTCAGAAATAATGTTTTCATGTGAACATTTGCAAAACGTTATTTTATTAATTTCTCACCAATATTAAGAGTGGAATAGCGAGATCAGTGAATGAACTCAAACTGAGATCTGGATTTGCTGGATCAACTATAAACTCTCTCTCTCTCATATATATATATATATATATATATATATATAATAATAAGTTTACGGGTTTGTTTCAATGTTTCCATGATGTTTGTAGAATTATAACATGGAACGTTCCCTTAACGTTCGCATAAGAAAAAACATGTTTAAAACATTTCAAAAACTGGATGTTTTGAATGTTTAGAAATAATGTTTTCATATTCAATTCACATTTATTTGTGTAGCGCTTTTCACAATACTCATCATTTCACAGAAAATACTCGAGTCCACGTTACAGTGTACAGAGATCTGTCATCAGAGTTATGTGTTTCAGAAATATGATGGAGTTATCAGATATTAAGAGTCAAGTTAAGTCATCTTCATTTATAAAGCGCTTTTAACAATGGATTTTTTCAAAGCAGCTTTACAGAGATAAACATATAATTTAAGGTAACAGAGATTGTTTTGGCTTTATAGCGGTTCTTGAATAATGTTACTTCCAGCTAAAGTTAACTTTGATTGATTCACCTCCGTCGAAATGATCAGACTTTAAACGCGAACCTGTGATTAACGCTGACGGCGTTCACATGCTCATTCAGAATTCTATAGTTATGTGCTTTTTAAAATATGTGCGCAGGTTTGTAATTCATACAACCCAGCCTAAACAAACTACTTTTCTTGCCTATAAATTTTGATACAGAATTTTGTTTTATTTTATCACTTCGGGGTACGCGAGCCGGACAGCGCTTTATCTGTAGAGTGGGAAAGGGATCCTCCATAGGGAGAGGTTAGTGGATACTTCAGCACTGCATTGTCATCGGGTCCAGGCAAAGCTCCCTCATCAGATCTGGAGTGTGTGTGTGTGTGTGTGTGTGTGTCCAGGCAAAGCTCCCTCGTCAGATCTGGATACGGCCTGGATCCGGCAGGCTGCGGGAAAACCTCGGGATAAACAAAGACACTAATATTAGCGTAGATGCCATTCTTCTTATGATGTAGCGAGTACATCAAGATTTAAGGGAAGTGTTCCCAGTTCCGGCTGACCTAATCTATGCAGCCTAACATTGAATTATAGAAGTCTATAATGTATTATGTGTATGCTAGGTCAAAGAGATGTGTTTTTAGTCTAGCTTTGAACTGACAGAGTGTGTCTGCTTCCCGGACAATGGTAGGAAGACTGTTCCAGAGTTTTGGTGCTAAATAGGAAAAGGATCTCCCGCCTGCAGTCGATTTAGATATTCTAGGTATTATCAACTGGCCGGAGTTTAGAGATCGCAATAGACGTGAAGGACTATAATGCTTTAAGAGCTCGCTCAAGCACTGGGAGCTAAACCATTTAGTGCTTTGTAAGTAATCAGCAATATTTTACAATGTATACGATGTTTAATAGGCAGCCAATGCAGTGTTGACAGAACCGGGCTAATATGGTCATACTCCCTGGTTCTGGTAAGAACTCGAGCGGCTGCGTTCTGGACCAGCTGGAGTTTGTTTATTAAGCGTGCAGGGCAACCACCCAGTAGAGCATTACAGTAATCTAGCCTTGAGGTCATGAACGCATGAATTGTTCCGCATTTCCCAATGAGAGCATATGACGTAATTTAGATATATTTTTAAGATGGAAAAAGAGTGAGGATATGATGGAGTTATCAGATATTAAGAGTGAGGATATGATGGAGTTATCAGATATTAAGAGTGAGGATATGATGGAGTTATCAGATATTAAGAGTGAGGATATGATGGAGTTATCAGATATTAAGAGTGAGGATATGATGGAGTTATCAGATATTAAGAGTGAGGATATGATGGAGTTATCAGATATTAAGAGTGAGGATATGATGGAGTTATCAGATATTAAGAGTGAGGATATGATGGAGTTATCAGATATTAAGAGTGAACAGAAGGATGTGAGAGTCAGTGAACAGAGAAGAACGTCTCAAGATTAAACAGCGAATACAGTGCGTCTGATGGAGCCGTGAATCAGTGTGTGTGTGTGTGTGTGTGTGTGTCGGGTACTGTATTTTCCCAGCAGGAGTGAGTCAGATAACACACACACACACACACACACACACACACACGCCTCCTCCTCAAACACACAGGGGATTACGGGACCCCTGAGGGCCTCATTAGCAGAACACACTCCTCTGAAACTCCTAAACACTGTTTATAAACACACTGAGATCTGATGGCTATGGTTATGGACGGTTATGGTTATGGTTATGGTTATGGTGTGGATCTGAACTGGTTTCTGATGTTTATTCCCCTATAGCTTTAGCTCGTGTGTTTATTGCTGTTATTCAGTGATAAGATGTTATCAGTCGCTCTATTGTTCACTTCTGCACTACTGTATATTACAGCAGGTCCTGCACTGTATTCTGTTCTCACACACACACACACACACACACACACACACACACACGCGCGCGCGCGCACACACACACACACACACACACACACACACACACACACACACACACACACACACACACACACACACACACACACACACACACACACTTCAGTTCTCCATTCCTGTATATCACAGCAGGTCCTGCACTGTATTCTGTTCTCTCTCTCTCACACACTCACACACACACACACACACACACACACACACACACACACACACACACACACACACACACACACATTTACTTCACTGACACACACACACACACACACACACACACACACACACACACACACACACACACAAATGGACGGGATTTTTTTAAATGATGACAATAATAACTGTAAATCATAAGCAAATACATTGCAGTTAAGTTTGAATTGTAGGTATCTTGCTTTGTGAATACAGTGTTTACACATCATAATAAAGTTTAATATATCATCATATCTCTTTATTTTCAGAGAATCAGAGTGAAAAATAACCAGAACATGTTTGTCATATTTATCTTTCCTCTCATTCAGCCTCATATTAACTTTCATAAGCTCGCTTTCCTGAGGTTTACACTTATCTGGAAATAAACGCTAAAAGGATTATTATTATCGGATAATATTCCAGAATTGGCTCAGATTAATAATGCGACTGTTGGCAGGGTGAATAAAAACAAGTGAATCCACTGAACATTAAAATATCTATAGAGACATTTAGAAAACTGCCTAAAATAAGGCTTTGTTTGTTTGTTTGTTTGTTTGTTTGTTTGTTTACACCGCCGTTCAAACGTTTTGGATCGGTAAGATTTTCAATGTTTTTAAAGGAAAGTCTCTTCTGCTCACCAAGGCTGCATTTATTAGATGAAAAATACAACATAAAAAAAAACAGTAATATTGTGAAATATTATTATAATGTAAATCTGTTTCTATGTGAATACAGTAAAGTGTAATTTACTCCTGTGATTTCCAGCATCATTACTCCAGTCTTCAGTGTCACATGATCCCTCAGAAATCACTCTAATATGAGGATCTGATAATCAAGAAACATTTATGATTATTATCAATGTTCAAAACAGTTATTTACATTTTTATTTCAGGATTCTTTGATGAATAGAAAGTTTAAAAGAACAGTGTTTATCTGAAGTAGAAGCTTTTGTTTGCGGTCAGTAAGAATTTATTTTATGGGGTAAAGAAATAAAAGATATTAATACTTTTATTCAGCAAGGATGCGTTAAATTGATCAAAGGTTACAGTAAAGACATTCATAATGTTACAAAAGATTATATTTAAAATAAATGAAATATAACTTTCTATTCATCAAAGAATCCTGAAATAAATGAAGCCTGGAGTAATGATGCTGAAATCAGCTTTAATCACAGGAATAAACTACACTTTACTGTATATTCACATAGAAAACAGTTACTTTAAATTGTCATATTTAACAATATTACTGGGTTTTTGTTTTGTTTTGTTGTTAAGGCAAGTAAATAAAGCAAGGCAATAAGGCAAGTTTATTTGTCAAGGCAAATAAATGTAGCCTTGGCGAGCAGAAGAGACTTATTATAAAAACATTAAATAATCTTACCCATCCAAAACTTTATTTAAAAACGTTTCCAAATAATTATCTGAATAAAAAATATTTTTTTCACAGGGTTAAAACCATCACAATCTAATCTAAAACATGTTTCAGGGATAAAGGGATTTTACAAAGATCTTCGTATTAAAAAGTTGCGTTACATAATCGTGTGAATAATAAACTTAATAATAAACACTGGGACTTTCATACAGTGGCGGTTCTAGCCCATTTCAACTGGGGGGGCCAAGCTGGGGCCAGTTGTACTGTTAGAGGGGCCAGTTACATTTAGACCTTATTGTTGTCATATCATTCTGCACTACTGCAGGCATTAACAGGCAAAATACCGTGTTTATAATCATTCAACAATGTATTTGCATTTCCATTATATTTTTACATTTGCATTACATATTCAGTATTAGTCACAGTAACTGTAGCCTAATAGACATGATGTCCTTCTTTCTCTTCATTTTGAGAACTATAGAGCAAAAGCAAAGGGGACCAAGAAGCTTATTAATTCATTTACTGAAAATAACTGACTTTCTAGGTAACTACGTCTAACCGTTTACAGGGTTCCTGCACACTTTTTAAAGTCAAATTTAAGGCTTTTTAAGACCTAAAGAAATCAAAATTAATACCGTACATTAGGGGTGTGCAATATTGACAAAAATATATTTCAATATTTTCAACGTTTTGTTGATAATAATTAGATGATATTTTACTGATTGTGTTTTTGTGCTGGTGCCATGGCTGGTTTAGGCCTGTTGTTGACAGCTGACTCACGAAGATATTCATATTTTTCATATTATATGGTCAGTTCACAGCAGTGACAGAAATAATTTTTTAAATTAAGGGGCAATATTTGCCACTTTAAATTGATTTCCAGGGGCATTTTCACCTATATATGGACATTTTTTCTCAACTTATTTAGAGTTATGCATCACCTTTTATGTCAAATACTAACATTCAAATTATACAATAATTAGGCCTATACTTATTTATACAATAAGACTTAATTATACAATAATTATACAGTGCCATTGCTACCAGTCAAATTAATTAATTCAATCAAAATCCATCTTTGCAGTGCAGAGGTGACACAGAATATGGCATTAATATATTTACACTCCATTTACAATAGCATAAATAAAGCTATGAGATTTTTTTTTTAATCAATATTTAAATATGAAATGATTTCTAATTTTAAAGGTTCTCTAAGCGATCCTGGGTGACGTCACTTCTTGTTGACGTTCGAACTATTGTCAAACAAAACGGAGGCTAGCTAGACCCTCCCTCCTCCTCATCCGCACACTAACCCCCCAAACCACACCCCCAAACCCTTCTTGTCGGTCATTGGCTGGAACAGTTTGTTATGTTTTGGGGAGCGGGTCGCTGCAGTTTGTTTTTGGTGCTGTTTGTGAAGCATGGGCTGTCTACAGAGATCGCGTTTCTTTACAGTGTGTTCAGGGGACAGGCAGCCAGCGGATAGTGAGGAGATGTTTGCTGTATGTGACAAAAAATGTTTTGGCCTAAAAAACACATGACATCGCTTAGAGCACCTTTAACGTTTTAATTAAAGGATACTTTAAATATGAAACTAAAACCGCCAGTAGGCGGCGGCAAGTCCCTGTAAGAGGGATTCATTCATTCAACCGATTTGTTCAAACGGCTGATTCATTCAGAAAGAAGCAAGTGATTCGTTCAAAACGCGGATTTCAGACTAGTCAATAAATCATCGCTGTGTTGCATTGAGACTCTGCTACGGTTTCATTATGAAATTCTTGTCGGCGAAATAAAGGGAAAACAAACAATATTGACAATATTGTGTCTAAAAAGTTCTCCCAATGTTAACTTATTGTTAATTTAACTGTTGTATAACATAAATATCACAGTTGTAATTGTGCACGGGAAAACTGCACTCTTGCTGATGTGATATTCTAATATAAGAACATAATATGATATAAATATAAGACAAAAAAACTAATTTGGGGACATAGCCTACCTATGAACGGCACACCGCAGTGACGATAGACAAACGCGATGTCACCTCACAGTGCCTCGTACATAGTTAAAACAATGATTACAATATCATAATAGACAATAGGCTACACATCACACACCCCATTCGCACATAAAGAATGAACTTACAACTGAACTGACATTTACCAACTTTCTCCTTCTCTCCTCTCTCGCGTGCAGGAGACAGACGTTATTCTGCCGCGATTCCCGGGAATGTGATGCGAATTGTCACGTGAAAATGCAAATCCACAAAGATAGAATAATAAAAAATAATACGCATACAACGATAACAACGATAGCAAAAAACAGTTTTGTAAAAATTATTTCAAACTCCACATTTAGGGGGGCCACAAGGGGGGCCAAGCTTTTTGTCACAGGGGCACTGGCCCCCCCTGGCCTCCCTCTAGAACCGCCACTGCTTTCATAGAGTTTGTTCATGCTGGATAGATTGCATTTGTTATTAATATAGGAATGAATATAGTTTTAGATCCAGATATTGTCCAGGTCTGCTGCCTCGTTTCGTTAGTAACATTTTTACATACGCGCCATTTTTATTTTCATATTTTAAATGAGGTATAAAGGGAGTTTGAACATAAAGTGACTCCGCCCACTGTGACGACACACACACTCTCTGTATTTAAATCTCTTTATTGCCTTTGAACGCTCGGATCTGTGTGTGTGTGTGTGTGTGTGTGTGTGTGTGTGTGTGTGTGTGTGTGTGCGCGCGCGCGCGCGCGAGTCATGTAAATGAAGCTTGTTTCCGCCACGGAATAAAATAGCCTAAATAAACAAACAAATAAAGAAAGGCTCATTTTGATCTCACACGTCTGACTGTTCCCCCTGCAGTTCCAAGTTTATATCTCACAATTCTGTCCCAGCAACTCATAATGTAATACGAAACATTATTTTATAACTGTGCATAACGTAATAATTGTTCTCAATTTTCCTTTCCGTCTTTAAGTCTGAGAATAGACACCAGGGGGCGCTACAGCATTTACAACACCGGGATGTTTCAGCTCTACACATGCTGGCAAACAGTGATCAAAGTTTGATTTATTAAGCCGTTTAGACACTATTTTGGTCTGGAATGACCCATTATGACTCTTACGCCGATATCTTGTGCGCACAAAGTCCAAACTTCTCAAAACTTTGTTCACATGGAGAACAATCTGAGCAGTCATGTTTAGTTTGGTGAATTGATGATGTTTGGGCGCCTAAGAGCAGATCCTGCTGACCTGACACCCGGACACACTACATAGGCTACAGCTCTCGTTGTGTTTATCGTGCAATCTATACGCGAAGATGAGTTTTTACGTGCAAATGTGGTGTGTGTGTGTGTGTGTGTGCTATATATACGCTTGGTTATGATTAGTGGTGTGTGTGTGTGTGTGGGTGTATTACACGCCATAATAATAAAGTGCGTATCATATGCACGAAAAAACTCATCTTCGCGTATAAATTGCACGATAAACACAACGCGTGATGTAGAGACGCGTTTCCACGAGATGATGAGGGACTGAAGATGAAGACTGATAGTAATGTTGTCCAGTAGAGGGAGTCACGGGGTCGTGTGTGTGTGTGTGTGTGTGTGTGTGTGTGTGTGTGTGTGTGTGTGTGTGTGTGAAACACTCCTCGATGTGAACTCTGCCGAACTGGGAATATAGTCCACAAAAAACATAAACCCGCAGTTTCCTGAGTGGTAAGAGATTAAAAGCCTTTGTCCAGAAGAGTCTGAGCTTCAGTGCCGCAGTTTCTGTTTTTGTCTCCAAAGGAAGAGGCGAGGCAAATTGAAGAGTGCAAAACATGTTTCAATCACACACATATATAGGCCTATATATTGTTATAGAAATAATTGGGTGCATAATTTATATCCTTTAGTACCATGAAATACAGCCTCAAAATACAAAATATTTATTGAACTAAAATATAGCCACCAGTAGGCTACTTTACAATAAGGTTCATTAGTTAACATTATTAACTGGCATTTATAATGCAGTTCATTATTAACTGGCATTTATAAGTGCAGTTCATAACTAATAATGAACTGCACTCAGCAACATTTACTAATACTTTACTAAAATAGTTAACGCACTGTGAACTAACATGAACAGCTGTATTTTATTAACTAATATTAACAAAGATTCATAAATACTGTAACAAATGTTTTGCTTATTGTTCATGTTAGTAAATACATTAATACATTAACTAAAGAACCTTATTGTGAAGTCTCACCGCATTCATTTCATTGAAAGTAAAAAAAAAAATTACACTCGAGGTGTTTTGCCACTTTTTAGAAATATGCCTGAATAATGTCACAAATGCACAAAATATGCTTTCACATGAGGCTTGGATATATATATTATGGGATGTTAGTTAGACTGTTATGTTAGTGTTGGTTTAAACTGATAACTGTAGTTCTCAGGAAATGTGTAAATCCTGACCACTAACGGCCTCGGATTACAGCAGCGTGTGTGTGTGTGTGTGTGTGTGTGTGTGTGTGTGTGTGTGTGTGTGTGTGTGTGTAATAACTGCATTCAATCTTATGTCTAACCTCCCAACTCAACATTTTCTAGTGACTGTCACATCTAAAATTTTCAATTGAAAACAGTGAAATTCTACAAAGTGATAAAATTAAATGATCAGATTTAATTTGGGCCAGTTGAAAATGTTAGATGTGTCCGGTCACTAGACAATGTTGAGTTGGGAGGATATACATTTTTACAGTGATCTTGTATCAGGTGTTTCTTTATACAGTGGCCCTAAAAAACAGTATTAGGAGTTATTCCTCATGAAGTGTAATGAGTCCAGTAGCGGGTGATGATTAACCCTGTCGTTGCCGATCACTCATCAGTGTTTGTGATCGTGTTGAAGGAGGTTTACAGTATACACACACAGTTATGAACATGAGAAATATAACTCATAATGACCGGGACTTTACACTGTCCTGAGACTCGAGGAGAACAGCAACACCCGAGAGTCTAAACTTGTCCAATCATGTCAACAACGCCATCTTTACTCGAGTGTTGCACAATATACCGTTACTGGAGATATGAAGATATCTGCTGTTAAACATGCGGTGTGTGGCTCCACATTTCATTATAACAGGAAAACACAGTTCAGTGCAAAGTCTGTAATATAGGCTACATCAAATTAAAATGAGAATGTAATATAACGTTGTGAATGCGTTGGGTTTAATGTCGTGTTTCAGCGCGTTTGTTAGTCAATAACACTGTCTGTTCGTGATGGGAAATGTCTAAAGCCTGACCACTAACTGCCTCTGCCTTTCTCAATCACATTATTCACCGCATATCGAGTCCTGCAATCTGAAATATGGAGTTATGCTTTATTATCCAATCAGGCATTCCTTTATGCAGTGACCCTGAGGAGTGTTTGGAAACTGAAGCGACATTTTATAGATCTTATAGAAGTCAGTTCCCCTCAAGTTCACACAGGTGTTTGCACAGGTCTTTCAAGTGTCTCGTTTATTATTTTTATTTTGAACATTATTGGCCTATACCTCTGTTGCTTTATCAAACCAAATCACTGTAAAAACAATCCGTATAAAGCGCTATAAAGACTTAAATCCTTATAAACACTATAGTATGCATCAGTGAGGAAGAATCAAACTCAGGAAGAATTCCTCTTGGATAATTGAAAGCGTGTGTGTGTGTGTGTGTGTGTGTCTGTGCGTGTTGCGTCAAGCGCGCTGCGGGGGCGCGCCTAAAGGCGAGGTCCGGGAACGCGCTAATAAAATGTAGTTCAGAGAAAATATCAAATCGCAGAGAGAGAGAGAGAGAGAGTTAAAGCGAAATGTCTCCGTGTTTCGTCGCAGTTTCTGCGGTTCTCCTGACGCTCGTGATCGTGTGGATCTGCGGACACGCGCGGAGAAGGTGAGATCAGCTCCATGTCATTGAGTTTCACTCTTTCTGGAGTTATTACAGTTTTTCATAACTTAATGTGACATATACACATGTGATAAGCGTGTTACATCTGCTCGTAATGTCACTGCAGCTTTATGTTAGACGTCACAATTAACATACGCGATTAGCCTACAAAATATAGAATATTAATACAAAATATATGGAACAGTCGTTAATGTGTTAAAACTTGTGATTTCACAACAACAGGCGGATCACAATGAATGTATTAATGAAAATATCAGATCCCGCTCTAAATATCTTTGTTAATTTTTAATTTTTTTAGTTTAATTTAATAATTCAATTATTTGATGATTGTTTTTATTGTGATGGATAGTAAATCATGAAATGCATTATAGTAGTAAAATAAATATAGGCCTAACTTAAAACATTTTCAACACTTTTTTTCAATAAATGTGAAATATTAATTAGGTTACTGTTGTTCTTGACATATTAAAATCAGCCAAGCAAAAACATGGAAGAACGTAGACATTTCGGGAATTATTTCAAAAGTCATATCTTTTGAAGGACACGCGCACAAAAGATGGTGTTTCAGAAAAATATTGATCATTTTAATGATATAGACTCTATATATATTATAGAGGGGTTATAAAGAAACATATCAAATATGATATGAGAGGTGTGCTGTCTCCATTTAGCCAGAGCCGTTAAAACGTATTTTGTTATTTAACACATAGCTAGAAAGCAAGAAACTGTAGGGCCGGTTCACACAGAAAGCTTTCTCCTGTTATAAACGCGAGATGAAGATCAGAAAGCGCAACTTCTAGAAACGCGTTTTTTAAAAAGTTTAACTTATTTTAACTTGAGCGTTGTGTTTTTAGCGCGTCTCTCTCTTGAAACCAACACGGAAGTGAGTTAAACTGCAGTTCCTCCACTGGCCACTAGAGGCCGGCTGCAGAAGAGACTCAATCCCATAGACCCGCATGTTAAAATGCCCAACTTTACAGCTGAATAAAACATGTTTACATTCTGGTGCAAAAAGTGGTTTTGGTCTATATCGCTAATTTTGTTCTTCATGACGACTGTGAGGTGGGTGAATTTTTTTATACCTTTTATAATCAGTTTAAATTAAACCTTAAAGTTCTGCATAATTAAGCGCGTGGCCACTTGACTGACAGGTGGATTGCCGCTGATGTCACTACTAGCCGTTTGTCTGCTAGCGTTAGCATCACGTCACCTCAGCAAATCCGCCTCGCTGCACATTTCCGTTTATAACGGTCAAACACGTTAGTCTAGCGCGTGTTTACATTGAAAAACAATGGAAAAGTAGCAGTCGAATGAAAAAAAAAAAAACGCGTTCTGTGTGAACGTCCCCTTAAAGGGATAGTTCACTTTGAAATTAATTTTTGGTATGTTTTAGCCTACCTCAAGGGCATCCAAGATGTAGGTGTCTTTGTTTCCGCAGTAGTTTCAATTTGGTACTTTCCTGTTATCCGGACCCCACCATATACCATTTCGGAACTATAGTCATCCCTGATTGGTCTTAACCCTAGTGACGGGTAGGTTTAGGGGCGGGGTTAGGGGTAGGCTATCGTCCCTGATTGGTCTTAACCCCAGTGACGGGTAGGTTTAGGGGCGGGGTTATTTTGATATTTTTAGGTCAAACCGTTCTTGTCTGTCAGTCATATAATGCAGGTCTATGGTCACCACCTCAAAGAGCATGCACAGAGAAGTCCAAATTAAACATGATTTAATGACTCGTAAATGTAAGTACACATTGATGGCCTAAGACACGAAGCGAGCGGTTTGTGTGAGAAAACCAACAGTATTTATATCGTTTTTACCTCTTGTAAACACAGCCACGTCCAAGTGATCTGAGGGCGCCGGCGCTTCGGTCTGGAAGTGATCTCTCGCGCGTGTACGTCACTCATTGTTTACACAGAGATTTCGGAAGTGTTACCTTTCACTGTGAAGATCTAAACATATTTAGATATACAGGAAATCGCAATGGAAGACGATTTCGATATATCAACAGACAACGTTGAATTTTTTTCGCAACCGCGCGAGAGATCACTTCCGCCACTTTCCGGCGCTTGCGCAGACCGAAGCGCCCGCGCCCTCAGCGCCCCCCACACAAATGTGACCATTTATCATTAAAAGTACTTTTGAGATGTGCTGTGATTATATGTGTGTGTGTGTGTGTGTGTGTGTGTGTGTGTGTGTGTGTGACTGCAGACGCCCCGGGGAGCCTCCGCTCGTCTCTGGCTGGATCCCGATCATCGGAGTCACTCTGGATTACGCCGCAAACCCTTTAGGCTTCTTAAGAGAGACGCAGAAGAAATATGGGGATGTTTTCACATGTGCCATTGCTGGGAAATACTTCACGTTTGTCACAGACCCCTTTTCTTTTTCCACTGTGGTCCGGCAAAGCAGAAATCTGGACTTTAAGAAGTTTTCTCTTGGATTTTCTCGCCGGGTAAGTGATGCAACAAGCCTGGACTTTCACGATCTCCATTTGCATGTTTATTTGTAATCTATGTTTTTTTTATTTCTCTTTTAAAGCCGAGAAGCTTTAGGAGACCCTTGCAAAAATCTCCTTTTGTTCCCTTTAACAACGGAAATATTAAAGTCCCCCTGTAGTCAATAATTGTATCCCTTAAAACTCATCTTTGATCACCAAAATTATATTTGTAAACGTTTTTGTCCTTGAAAAAAATTCTTCACGCCTTAAAATATCTTGAATGTAACTCGACACCCTTGCCTCATTTAGTATTCGCGGTGGTTCTATGAATATGCAAATGAGCCCCGCCTCCACTCACTCCCTCAGCTCAGAGATCCACTGGTTGACGATCACACGTTGATCTGATTGGTTACAAGGTCGTTTGTGACGTCAGAAACACCAGCGATTTCAAACCCTGTTTTTGAGACTGTCTTTGGTTCACTGCAGTTTTAAGGAGGAAATACTCAGCAATGCTGTCGACTTATGAACTTACACACGGTGTGTCTTAAAGCGTATTAAAAACACCACATAGAAACATAAACAACATTAAAAGCTGGATTTTCACCACAGGGGGACTTTAGAGAAATTTGTGATTTTGCTTTCTAACACTTTAACCCAAATATCTATCTTAGCATGTAGACGTCTATGGATTATCTTAATTTACATTCGTATTTCAACATGCTTTTAACACAAGTCATTCAACCGTGGAAAAGTTGGAAAACACACCAGGAAATTCTCCTTTTAAATGGGATAAAAGGCATCAAGTTTTTGATTACTGTTCTCCTGATAAGAAAGCATTGGGTTACAGGCATAACCCCGGCTCTCTGTAGACAGAGCGAAGCATTGCACTCTGGGAAACGGTTCATGCGTGAGATCTATTACACCACGCCTGTCTGAAGGGCACTAATCAGAGCTCATCATAAGATGCCCACGTTAGTATGCTAGTCAACACATCAAAATAAGTGTACTTTAAAGTTCCCCTGTAGTCAATCATTTTATCCCCCAAAACTCATATTTGACGACATATTTTAAAAATAATTCCTTGAAAATAATTCTTCATGCCTTAAAATATATTGAGTGTAACTCGACACCCTTGCCTCATTTAGTATGCGCGGTTCTATGAATATGCAAATGAGCCCCGCCTCCACTCACTCACTTTAAGTACACTTAAGTGGCCTTCTATGTTATTAAAATACTGTCTGCAAGTACAGGTTTTTGAAAATATACTAAGTACACAACAAGAGCACATTCAACACAACTAAGCACAAGGGAAGCTTGAACTGGACACACACACACACACACATAGCAATTTTCTCTTCTCCTTTGTGCAGGTATAAAACAATAACATTACATTCCTTCTGTCTGAGCTGCAGTTTAGACAAGCTTGTTGAAGATTGCATGTCTAAACTAGTCATGTAACGCTGAGCTCATACTATAATGAGCAGTAAGAGCTTTATATGAACACTGGCACCACAGTGACCTCTGACCTCTGAAGGGGTAATGCCGGCTCATGAGCAAAAGCGAGAGAATAGTATGTATTTCATTTAAATAAAGTAGGGGTGAGCGGGACACAAACTAAGGCGAGGCTCGTTGTAACACGTTTAATACTTTCACACATGCTAGCATGACGAAACTTAGTGTACGTATTTACTACTTGCCATATCAACACTATATAGAGAAAAAATATGCCAAAATTAAAAATTCTTTGGAAGATATCACTGAACATTTATTTACCCATAGCAAAAGTAAATTTTTTACTTATGTAAATTTTTTATCTCTGTTTTTGTGTTTATTTAAAATTAGACATATCTGATATTATTTTAATCTTATATCTGTTATTTAACAGTTGAGATCGTTCTTTAATGCTGATCTAACAGCAGAAACACTCGCAGGTTTAAACCCCAGTTGCTCAGGCGGGGCATGTTGTCACACTGTTACAATGAGTCCCTATTAGAACTTACTATTCTATTCTATACTTTTATGAATTCTATTGAAAAACCACACACACACACACCTGAAGGGGGTTTATTCTGAGATAACAACCGGCTGGATGTACATTATCCCGGTTATTACACGGATACTTGCACATAAGTAAAACAATTAGCCATGAAATATTGATCTGAGTTTAAATATTTTATTAGGTCTTTAAACGCAAAGCTTCCGCGGAGAGAGCAGTTTCAGCGGCGAGATCAAACTAGACGGACATTTAAGAGATACGGTATACAGTCATTACACTTATTACAGCATTACGCCACATTCATAATTATGGGGATAAGAGATATTGATTTGAGATTAAACTGTTTTAATA
This sequence comes from Rhinichthys klamathensis goyatoka, assembly GCF_029890125.1. Lineage (NCBI taxonomy): Eukaryota > Metazoa > Chordata > Actinopteri > Cypriniformes > Leuciscidae > Rhinichthys > Rhinichthys klamathensis. The sequence goes on along the minus strand of NW_026606849.1, from coordinate 655,967 downwards.
TCATACCTGTTTGTATCTTATAATCCAACAGTGTACAAAACAATAGTCACAAAATGGCCGCCGCTGCGTTTGTATGAAACGAGAGAGAGCGAGTCCGCGATACTGGATGGCACAATTAAATAACTGTACACTAAATATTGATTCGACTGAGTTTTAATATTTTATTGACCAATCAGAATCAAGTATTCCACAGAGCCGTGTAATAATAACTTTTAATGTGTTGTGTTTTTTATGCTAAAAAGGTTGCCGACCCCTGCTCTAGAGGTCATGAGGTGACGAGAGCTCAAACACACACTTTATATCATATAAAGACTGGGACACACCAAGCCGACGCCAAAGACGAAAGCTGACTGTGTTATTGCCTCTCGTCGCCAAAAAGCAGCGCTAAAAGGAATAAAAACGACTGTCAACTCACACGATTAAGGGAATAACTGTAGAAGGTATCAGTTGGTCTGATGTAATTGATGCTTCTGTAGGCATTTCCCGTAGATACCTAGAGATATTCTGAAAGAAAACTTGTATGGGTCGTCACTGGGCCCATTTTAGGAGGGCTTTAACGCTTGGAGACGTTCCCCGATTTTTCTCTTCTTTTAATCACCTAATTTATTTCCTACCTCAACAGCGTTAAGGGCCTACAAGTCAGGTCCATCAAAGCTTACCTGAGCGGCGTTCAGTTTTTCCACAAATTGATGTACGATGCTGCCTTCCCCGAGATAAACAATTCACAAACCTCCCTCCTGATCAAAGGGATTCAAAGATCCCAGCCCACCCGTCCCGACACCAGACAGCCCATAATGCTAGACATTCTCACCAATACCGCCCAGACACTCGACGCCATGTTTATCCTAGCCTTTTTTGTTTTTCTAAGATGTTCGGAACTCGCCATCACTTCCAAATTCGACCCAAAAATCCACCCCACCATCTCAAACTTATCAATACTAGATGGTGAAACAATCTCATATTTGATTAAGCAAAGTAAGACCGACGAAACCAAAAAAGGTAATTTCATCTTCATTTTTAACCTCTCATCGTCAATCCAACCATACCAGTCCATTCTGGCATATCTGCAATGGAGAAGCTCTCAGGCTAAATCTCCTCTGGAACCCCTGTTCATGGACGAATTCAATAAACACGCTTTTGGTTCCAGAAACACCTCAAATCCGTTCTCCAACTGTCAGGAATATCAGCAAAGAATTTCTCAAGTCACTCTTTCCGTATCGGGGCAGCAACTTCAGCAGCCCAAAAAGGCCTCTCCCAACAGCAGATCCAAGCTCTCGGGAGATGGTCCTCAGATGCTTTCCAAAGCTATATCAGGACCAAGCGGTTCCACATTAAAAAAGCCCACCAAACCCAAATTGATTAAAACCCCCCGGGTCGTCCACCTGGGGTCTCTCTCTTTCCGTCCAGCAAGCTTTTAGTCTCACAGCGGACGCGGCCGATCAAATGTTCCCATCAAGAAAGATGCAAGCCCTCCCGACTGGTCGTTCCATATTACAACTGCTCCCCGTTCGCGGGCCAGCAGGGCCGGTCAGTCCGGAGTGGTGAGCCGCCATCACAGCCCATCCTGGTCAAGCAACCAGGCCCCTCCTCGAGATGCCATCCCGCCCAGCTCGGCACTCCTTTGGGGGGTCTTTCGGCTGTCCTCTGCTCTTTAGCCTTTAGGGGGGTACTCTGGGTTTGGGCCAAACTCCGAGCTCGGAGCCCTCCCCCCGGACAGCACGCCAAATATGCATTAAACTTTACTCCCTCTAATAGGCTTTATGCCACAGCTTCACTACTTCCTGTACTTCAGCCAGCCCTTTGTTTCCTGTCTGTCATTATTGGACAAACTGATTAATCCAGGTGTGCCTGATTATTGTTACTGAGGCCAGGCACACCTGGATTAATCAGTTTGTCCAATAATGACAGACAGGAAACAAAGGGCTGGCTGAAGTTCAGGAAGTAGTGAAGCTGTGGCATAAAGCCAATTGTATGTATGTGTGAACTCGTGAAAATAACTATAAAAGTGAGTGCAAATGGCAAATGAGCTAATGGGTGGTCCTCTGCAGCCATCTACTGGTTATAGTGGTAGTTTCATGTCATTTTCATGGTAAAAGTGTGTTTGTTTTCCACCAGGTGACAGAAATCATCCACTTAATCATGGCACATTTTCCGTGTTTTCTCCATCGATGAAAATGAGAAATGTATATCTTCTTTAAAGTTCATTTTATTGCACAAATATAGTTAAAAAATAATGTCTAAAACATTACATGTTTGTCTGTATTCCTAGTGAATATTAGCTGGTTATTTAAAATGATTAGAAATTGATTGAATAGTCAGGGATTGACTTGATAGGTAGTGTAGAACCTACTGTATTGTTCATGCTTACCCTAGTATACAAACAATATATATATTTGTAATCATACCCTCACTGGGGGCTGAGCCCCCCTAATATTGAAATCCTAAAATCGTATGACACATTTCTTGTGATGTTACTCACTTCAGTCACTTTGAATAAAATGGAAAAATGCAATGTAAACCTAAAGGTTTGATCCTGATTCTCCTGTTTGTTTGTTTCTCTCTCTCTCTCTCTCTCTCTCTCTCTCTCTCTCTCTCTCTCTCTCTCTCTCTCTCTCTCTCTCTCTCTCTCTCTCTCTCTCTCTCTCTCTCTCTCTCTCTCTCTCTCACACAAACAAGGTCTTTGGTCATGCTGACTTCAACGATCCGCAGTTTAGTGAGAGTTACAGGGAAGTTCACGGCCTGTTTCGACAGACGCTTCAAGGCCCTTCTCTACAGGAGCTCAACGAGTCCATGATGTTCAATCTACAGACGGTTCTGGACCAAGAGAACAAGTCCATGTTGTGTAATACACAGAGGGTTCTGGACAGAGAGAACGAGTCCACGTTGTGTAATCCACAGACGGTTCTGGACAGAGAGAACGAGTCCATGTTGTGTAATACACAGACAGTTCTGGACCGAGAGAACGAGTCCATGTTGTGTAGTCCACAAACGGTTCTGGGCCGAGAGAACGGATCTGAACACCAGTGGCTGGAAGAAGGTCTTCAGAGCTTCACGAACCGCATCATGTTCGAGGCCGGGTTCCTCACGCTCTTCGGGACAGACCCGGGGTTTCTCCAGGCCAGCAGAACACGCATGCGGGAGTTTCTGGCGTTCGATCACGCGTTCCCGTTCCTGGCGGCTGGCGTTCCCATCGGATTGATCCCGCGAGTGTGGAGAGCGAGAGAAGCTTTAGCCGAGGATCTCATGCATGAGGAACTTCACCAACGGAAATGCATCTCGGATCTGATTCAGCGCAGAATGGAGGCTTTTGATCGCATGCATTTGGATGAAACTGGAAAAGCACGGACACATATGTGTATGTTATGGGCGTCACAGGCTAATACTCTTCCTGCGGCCTTCTGGAGTCTGTATTACACACTCAGGTAATCACATGTGTTAATCAATGCATGTTCAATATGTAATAGCATTAAAACTGACAATGAAATGTGTTTTACAACAGGCTCATCGCTGATAGCAACGCCAAAAAGTTTTTAAAGAATGATTGTAACTCAACACCCTTGCCTCATTTAGTATACGCTGTGGTTCTATGAATATGCAGATGAGCCCCGCCTCCACTCACTCACTCAGCTCAGAGATCCACTGGTTGACGATCACACATTGATCTGATTGGTTACAAGGTCGTTTGTGACGTCAGAAACACCAGCGATTTCAAACCGTGTTTTTGAGACTGTCTTTGGTTCACTGCAGTTTTAAGGAGGAAATACTCAGCAATGCTGTCGACTTATGAACTTACACATGGTGTTAAAGCATATTAAAAACACCACATAGACACATAAACAACATTAAACACTGGATTTTCACCACTTTAAATCAGAAGGCTAGATTGTCTCAGACTCACTATTGGCCGTTTGACGTGGAGCGTAAGCCAGTGTGTGTGTGTGTGTGTTCTGATCCTCAGATCTGCGGACGCTCTCACCGCTGCTCGCACAGAGATCAACAGTGTTCTGTCCGGCCAGGTATTAAGCAACCAGGACCAAAGAATCGAGCTTTCTCGAGAACAGCTGGACTCGATGACTGTATTGGGTCAGTGATTTCTTACTCTACTCAGGTTCCCTTTTGAGGGAAATCGTGATGCGTCGATGATGCTTTGGGAATGCTTCTATGTATCTATGTCAACTAGTCCAATGGATGGAATGAGCGTCACGGGCGGGTGACGTCATGACCAGGAAGAGATAAAAGCGCATCCGGTGCAACCGGCATTAGCTTCTGTTGCCTCAGCAAGCGATCTGTGTCAAACTGTCTGTTATATTTACTGTTGTCTGTACACAATTCCCCCTGTTGCTTTGCTCCCAGGAGTTCTGGAGATAATCCGCCAGTACGGAATAAGCCTACTGCTAGTAGCACCACGCTGGCCGAGCTGAATTTGGTTTACAGACGTAATTCTTTTCCTCGACGGCCCTCCCTTGGAGATCCCGATCAGGAGAGACCTTCCGTCTCAGGCAGGGGGCACAATATTGCACCCCTGGCAGGGGACTTGGAAACTGTGGGCTTGGTCCCTGAGGGGGCCCAACTCATAGAGAGTGGTCTCTCAACCGAGGCTGTTGAGTGGGATCCGGTTAACTGTTCAGTGAACACAGTACTCGAGTTTCTGCAAGAACGTTTTACATCAGGTCTATGTCGATCCACACTTAAGGTTTACGTGGCGGCCATTGCGGCTTTCCACGCCCTGATGGGGGGTACATCGTTGGGTCGAGACCCCCTGATCACTCGTTTCCTTCGTGGCACCTTGAGGCTGAGGCCTGCAACTCGCACTAGGGTGCCGGCCTGGGACCTTGCGATAGTCTTAGAAGGCCTGTCTGGGGCTCCATTCGAGCCCTTAGATTCGGTTTCGGAAAAATGTCTTACCCTTACGACTATCTTTCTGCTAGCTATTTCGTTCCTCAAAAGAGTCGGAGACCTTCAGGCCCTTTCGGTTTCCCCCACTTGCCTTGAGTTTGCACCGGGGATGGTCAAGGCATTCTTATACCCAAAACAATGATACGACCATGATTCCGAGGCCTATTGTGCTGCAGGCTTTCTGTCCTCCTCCTTTTACCTCTTCGGACCAGGAAAAGCTGAACCTCTTATGTTCATCAGACTTTTCCGTGGAGAAGTTCCGACCAGCTATTTGTTTGTTTTGGATCACCCAAGGAAGGTCTTTCTGCTTCTAAACAGACGGTTAGTAAGTGGATAGTTGAGGCTATATCTCTTGATTATGAGTCCTCTGACCAGCCGTGTCCTTTGGCGGTCAGAGCTCACTCTACGAGGGGTATGGCGGCCTCTAAAGCCTTATTATCTGGAGTTTCTCTCCAAGAGGTTTGTGATGCGGCAGGCTGGTCCTCACCGCTCACATTCGTCAGGTTTTATAGCCTGGACCTGGACGCTGCCCAGGGTCTCAGATGCTTAGTGCTTAGTGTAGTAATGACAACAGGCTGACACTCAGGCACTTGAAAGTTTGGCGTTTTGGGTATTCTCGTTCCCAAAGCGTCATCGACGCATCGCGAGTTCCCTCGAATGGGAACGTCTCAGGTTATGACTGTAACCATAGTTCCCTGAGACAGGGAACGAGACGATGCGTCGCCCTGCCATACTTCCTGCATCCCTGTGATCGACTTGCTTCGGGAATTTTCTAAGCTAATGCCTCTGTATTTTCTTTGATATATTGATCTCTCCTGCCATTGAAGCTAGATCTGTGTCTGTCAAGAAGAGATGCTTAAATGAGAACATTAGTGTGCTATTTATGAAGGCCATGTCTTCAAAACCAAGCATATCTGCTGACTCTGTTGATTTTCTCCTTGAATCTTTTAACTCAAAAGTTAAAAGTGTAATTGATGATATTGCCCCTGTGAAAGTCAGGAATAGTGGTAGACAAAAAGCACCTTGGAGAAACTCAACAGCTGTGCAAAATATGAAAAGACAATGCAGAAGAGCAGAGCGCATGTGGCGGAAGACAAAACTTGTAGTCCATTATAACATCTACAAAGACAGCATCCATGCTTTTAATATGGAACTAGGCAAAGCTAGACAGACTTTCTTCTCAAATATTATAAACAGAAACTTAAACAACACACGCACACTTTTTGCTACTGTAGAAAGACTGACAAACCCCCCAAGCCAGATTCCCAGTGAAATGCTCTCAGACGGCAAGTGCAGTGAGTTTGCTTCCTTCTCTGAGAAAATCAATAATATCAGAAAGGTGATCAGCACATCATTGAGCCGCACTGGGGTAAGACGGATCAGACCACAACCTGAGAAAGTAGTTACTATGTCTGTTTTCGAAGAAGTTGAAGGCACAATTTTGGAAGAAACCGTACAGCACCTTAAAACATCAACCTGCGCCCTTGACGCACTTCCCACTTCTTTCTTCAAAAGTGTGTTAAACAGCTTAGAAGCAGATCTCCTAGAAGTGGTAAATGCCTCACTTCTCTCTTAGTTTTCCAAACTCCCTGAAAACTGCAGTTGTCAAGCCCCTCCTGAAAAAGAGCAATCTGGATAAGACCATCTTAAGCAACTATAGACCGATCTCAAATCTTCCTTTCATAGGCAAGATCATTGAAAAAGTTGTCTTCAATCAGCTGAACAAATTCTTAAGCTCAAATGGATACTTTGACAATTTTCAATCTGGTTTCAGATCGCATCACAGCACAGAGACAGCGCTCATAAAGATAATAAACGATATTCGCTTAAATACTGATACAGGGAAATTATCAGTGCTGGTACTACTCGACCTCAGTGCTGCATTTGACACTGTCGATCACGACATACTTCTTGACAGGCTGGAAAACTGGGTGGGGGTTTCTGGGATAGTCCTAAAATGGTTCAGGTCATACTTAGAAAGGAGAGGTTGTTATGTGAGTATAGGAGACCATAAGTCTGAGTGGACGTCCATGACATGCGGAGTCCCTCAAGGCTCAATTCTGGCACCACCCCTGTTCAACCTGTATATGCTCCCAATGAGCCAAATAATGAGAAAGAACCGAATCTCTTACCACAGCTATGCAGACGACACACAGCTCTACTTACACACACACACACACACACACACACACACACACACACACACACACACACACACACACACACACACACACACACACACACACACACACACACACACACACACACACACACACACAGCTCTACTTAGCCCTATCGCCTAACGATTACAGCCCCATTGACTCCCTGTGCCAATGCATTGATGAAGTCAACGGTTGGATGTGCCAAAACTTTCTTCAGTTAAACAAAGACAAAACTGAAGTCATTGCGTTTGGAAACAAAGATGAAGTTCTCAAGGTGAACGCATACCTTGACGCTAGGGGTCTAACAACTAAAAATCAAGTCAGGAATCTTGGTGTGTCTCTAGAGTCAGACCTTAGTTTCAGTAGTCATGTCAAAGCAATAACTAAATCAGCATATTATCATCTGAAAAATATTGCAAGAATTAGATGCTTTGTTTCCAATCAAGACTTAGAGAAACTTGTGCATGCTTTCATCACCAGCAGGGTGGATTACTGTAATGGACTCCTCACTGGCCTTCCTAAAAAGACCATAAGACAGTTGCAGCTCATACAGAACGCTGAGCAGAACCAGAACATATGAACACATCACACCAGTCCTCAGGTCTTTACACTGGCTCCCAGTTACATTTAGGATTGATTTTAAAGTATTATTACTGGTATATAAATCATTCAATGGGCTAGGACCTCAATATATTGCAGATATGCTCACTGAATATAAACCTAACAGATCACTCAGATCATTAGGATCACATCAGCTAGAAATACCAAGGGTTCACTCTAAGCATGGAGAGTCTGCTTTTAGCTACTATGCCAGCCGCAGCTGGAACCAGCTTCCAGAGGAGATCAGATGTGCTCCTACAGTAGTCACATTCAAATCCAGACTCAAAACACATCTGTTTAGCTGTGCATTTACTGAATGAGCACTGTGCCACTGTCCGTCCGACTGTTTTTACTGTACTGGTTTTGTCTTTGTTTGTTTTCTAATTTCTGATTTATTTATTTTTATAATCTCTGGAAGAGATTCTGAAGGAGAGCGGGAGAGTCTTCACTCCGATGAGGCGAGTGAAGGAGTAAGTTATACTGCTGTATAAGAAGTCGCTGAGAGCGTGGTTAAGGGTAACGGCAGCAGACAGCGCACACGAAGCGTGTTCTGTGGGGGCCCCGCTGGGCATTACTGGTGTAGCACCACCCCAGCAGAGTACGTCCCTGGGCTAGAGGTCCAGTGGCACCGTAAACCGGCTCAATCTCTTCCATCTCAGATAGGGGTGGACCAGTACTACTTTATTTGATTTTTTATTCTAAACTGTTTTAATTATTCTTATTTGTTTTGATTATTTTAATTTCTTCTATGTAAAGCACTTTGAATTGCCATTGTGTATGAAATGTGCTATATAAATAAACTTGCCTTGCCTTGCCTAATGCCGGTTGCACCGGATGCGCTTTTATCTCTTCCTGGTCATGACGTCACCCGCCCGTGACACTCATTCCATCCATTGGACTAGTTGACATAGATGCTTCAGACGCATTCACGCTGGAAGCGTTCCCCAAGCGTCATCGACGCATCGCGATTTCCCTCTCTCAGGGAACTGTGGTTACAGTCGTAACCTGAGACGTTTCTAAGAAATGTTCACATCTAATTATCATGATTACTGTGTATCCTGATTAAGAATGTCTTGGAATTTTGGTTTTCCGTGCAAAAAAAGAGAAAATACAGGCAATATTTTGTCTAAAAAAGTAAATTAACTTCTTGTTAAATAAAAGCAATATCACGCTCAAAATGAAACTGTTAGTCTGATTACCGATCTCTCGACCTGCTGTCTCGGGGACTGGGGTAGCCTAATATTTGGATAATTAGCACTTATTGATTAATTTTTTATTTAAATTAAATGTGATATCTAAGTGAAATAAATGTTTGTTTTTTTCAGAGAGTATAATCGAGGAAGCTCTTCGCCTGTCCAGCGCCTCCATGATGATCCGCGTCGCTAATGAAGACTTTACTCTGACGCTGGACTCGGGTCAGACAGCTGATATCCGGAGAGGAGATCACGTTGCTCTTTACCCACAGCTCATACACATGGATCCCGAGATCTACGCCGATCCCACAGTATGTGTGCAAACTTATGTCAAATAAACATTCTCTTAATCAATGAGGTTTTAGACCATTTATGTAATGTTGGGAGCAAGATAAGGCAGATGGAAACATATTTTGAGTTATTCGCTGCACTTCCACTGTTCTGACCAGCAGGGGTCGCCAGCGTTTCATTTCGGTTCAATAGTTAGGTAAAGTTCAGGTAAAGTTACAAACGCTTCGTTTCTGCTGTCACTACTGAGAACTTAGACGGTTGTTTCCGCCACAGAATAAAACATTTTAAAAGACAATTGCGACTTTTGATCTCACAAGTCAGAATTGTGAGATAAAAAGACCAGACTTTACAAACTCTAAAGATCAAAGAAAACTACAAGGGACTACAAACAAGGAGCAGAAAACAGGAACAGAAATGATAAATCTTTTAGCATTGGTTTGCCCAAAATTATACCATATGTTCCGTTGCACGTTATATACATCTTTGAATTCTAGGATAATATGTTTAATGCATGGAAGTATGAAAAACAGGTAGCTTGCACTGAACTAAAATGTATGCCAGAGATTGCAGATCCTCACCAGCCAGGGCATGTTTCAGTTCTGACTCAAACATGTGGCTCAACGTGTTTTAGACATCATACAGCAGCCAGCCGTGTGAATGCAACGTTCTTCTGTTTCTAGGAGTTCAGATTCGGCCGCTTCCTAGATGAGAACGGTCAACGCAAGACTCATTTCTTCAGGAACGGGCGCCGACTGAAGCACTTCTTGATGCCGTTCGGCTCCGGTGCCAGCGAGTGTCCGGGGCGCTTCTTCGCGCTGCACGAGATCAAGCAGTTCCTGGCCGTGACTCTGTGGCGTTACGATCTCCATCTGTGTGACGCTGGTGCCCCGCTGGATCCTGACGCCCGGCGCGCGGGTCTCGGTGTTCTGCCGCCCTCGCGGGACGTCCCGCTCCGATACAGGAGGAGAACACACACCTGACAGGAGGAGCATCTCAGCCTAGAGGACGAGTGAAATTGGTCTATATATAAATGATGATTCCTTTTGTTTGACTGTAAGACTTTCTTTTCAATGGAATTTTTTTTTTTTGTAATATCAATAAAAATGTAGCGTTTTGCACAAATGTGCTCACTATCACAGCAGTAAACTGGTACTAGGGTGAATTGCCCTAAAGTGGGACACTGTCTAATCTGGGACACCTAATGAAACGTCTCAGGTTACTACTGTAACCATAGTTCCCTGAGAAAGGGAACGAGACGATGCGTCACTTGACGCTTTGGGAACGCCCCCAGCGTGAATGCGTCTGAGCATCAATGTCAACTAGTCCAATGGAAAGAATGAGCGTCACGGGCGGGTGACGTCATGACCAGGAAGGCATAAGAGCACATCCGGTGAAACGCGGCATTAGCTTCAAAAAGTCGAAGCAAGCCGATCACAGGGATGCAGGAAGTATGGCAGGGTGACGCATCGTCTCGTTCCCTTTCTCAGGGAACTATGGTTACAGTAGTAACCTGAGACGTTCCCTTTCGAGGGAACTCGCGATGCGTCACTTGACGCTTTGGGAACGAGAATACCCAAAACGCCAGAATTCCAAGTACCTGAGTGTCAGTCTGTTGGAACTAAGCACTAAGCACCTGAGAACCTGGGGCAGCATCCAGGTCCAAACTGTAAAACCTGACGAATGTGAGCGGTGAAGACCAGCCTGCCGCATCACAAACGTCTTGGAGAGAAACCCCAAATAACAAGGCTTTAGAGGCCGCCATACCCCTCGTTGAGTGAGCTCTGACCACCAAGGGACACGGATGGTCAGAGTACTCGTATGCAAGTGAAATAGCCTCGACTATACACTTACTAACCGTCTGTTTAGAAGCAGGAAGACCCTTCTTAGGTGATCCAAAGCAAATAAATAACTGGTCGGACTTCCTCATTGAAGATGTCCGATAAACATAAGTATCCAGTGCTCGCACTGGACACAAGAGGTTCAGCCTTTCCTGGTCCGCAGATGTAAAAGGAGGACAGAAACCTGCTGCACAATAGGCCTCGGAATAATGGTAGGCACCTTTGGAACATATCCATGTTTCGGGTAAGAATGCCTTGGCCATCCCCGGTGCACTCAAGGCAGGTGGGGACCGAAAGGGCCTGAAGGTCTGACTCTAATAGGGACGAAATAGCTAGCAGAAAATAGTCTTAAAAGAAAGGAACTTCTCTGAGACCAAATCTAAGGGCTCGAAGGGAGCCCCAGATAGGCCTTCTAGAACTATTGCAAGGTCCCAAGCCAGCACCCTAGTGCAAGTTGCAGGCCTCAGCCTCAAAGTGCCACGAAGGAAACGAGTGATCAGGGGGTCTCGACCCAAAAATGTACTACCCACCAGGGCGTGGAAAGCCGCAATGGCCGCCACGTATACCTTAAGCGTGGAAGGACATAGACCTGATACAAAGCGTTCTTGCAGAAACTCGAATACTGTGTTTACTGAACAGTTAACCGGATCCCACTGACGCTGGTAACACCAAGAAGTGAAAAACTCTCGAAATAGTGAATATAGTTTACTCGTAGCGGGAGCTCTGGAGCTTAGAATGGTCTCAACAACCTCGGTTGAGAGACCACTCTCTATGAGTTGGGCCCCCTCAGAGGCCAAACCCACAGTTTCCAAATCCCCTGCCGGGGGTGCAATATTGCATCCCCTGCCTGAGACGGAAGGTCTCTCCTGATCGGGACCTCCAAGGGAGGTCCGTCGAGGAGAAAAATTACGTCCGCAAACCAAATTCAGCTCGGCCAGGGTGGTGCTACTAAATAGGCTTATTCCATCCTGGCGGAATCACTCCAGAACTCCTGGGAGCAGAGCAACAGGGGGAAATGCGTACAGACGTAGCCTCAGCCACGTCTGCACCATAGCAACCAGCCCCGAGGGGACTGGTTGAGTGAGGGATAACCAGAGTGGACAGTGCGTCGTATGCTGAGACGAGAACAAATCCACTTCTGCCTGGCCATAAAACTCCCATATTTGCTCCACCGCCTCGGGGTGGAGTCCCCTGGCCTCAGCCCCTGCCTCGACAGGGTGTCTGCTCCAATATTCTGGCCCCCCTGGAATATACACTGCCCTCAGACAGCGTAATTTCCTGAGGGACCAAAATAATAGGCCACCAACGTGTTGTCTGTGGGTCAAGAACCAGAGTTTCCTCCATATAACCAAGGCGCGGGGATACTGCCGCGTGATCTTGATCGTACGGAGTGGGTTTCCCCTCAGGGAGAACGCTCTGGTCCTGAGCCACCACTGTAAAGGTCTCACGTACAGCAGGTCAAAGGGTATCACATTGAACGCTGCTGCCCTGAGGCCTAACAGTCACTGTTTCAGAACAACACATGATGGCCCCTCAGGTCTGGGAGGAGATGTCTCAACGCATTGAAGACGACCATCATCTCTAGGCAATTCATGTGCCAAGCGAGATGATGACTCCTCCCAAGCCCTGAGCTGAGCGGCCTTCCAATACCGCTCCCCAGCCGGTGAGGGAAGCATCTGTCGAGATAGCAACTCGATGGCAAAGAGCTCCCAACACCGAACCCTGGGTTAAGAACCAGTGTTTCCTCCATATAACCAAGGCACGAAGGCACGATCATACGAAATGGGTTTCCCCTCGGGGAGAACCCTCTGGTCCTGCGCCACCACTGCAAAGGTCTCATGTACAGCAGGCCAAAAGGTATCCCGTTGGACGCTACTGCCACAAGACCCAACAGTCTCTCGAACTGTTTTACAGTGCGTGACTGGCCTAGCCTCAGCTCTTTTGTGGCTGTTAGGATAGCAGCTACACGAACGGGCGACAGAGTGGCCCGCATCGTCACTGAATCCCATACCACACCAAGGAAAGTGGTTCTCTGTACTGGAGAAAGCACACTCTTCTTGGCATTGAGCCTCAACCCCAACATCTGCATATGAGCGAGAACGACACCTCGGTGCCGAACCGCTAACTGTTCTGATTCCGCTAGAATCAGCCAGTCATCTATGCAATTCAGAATGCGTATACACTGCAGCCTGGCGGGGCCAGAGCTGCGTCTATACACTTCGTGAATGTGCGGGGTGATAGAGCTAGACCGAAAGGAAGTGCCTGATACTGGTGTTCTTTGCCCCAAAGAAAACCTCAGGAACCTCCTGTGCTGAGGGAGGATGGAGATATGGAAGTATACGTCTTTTAGATCTATCGTGACAAACCAGTCCTCGGATCTGATTTGAGTCACGATCTGTTTGAGTGTCAGCATCTTGGACTTGAGTTCCAGCACCAAACACTCCAACAGACGAAGATCTAGTATGTGACGCTGCTCTCCATCCTTTTTTGGAACAATGAGATAACGACTGTAAAGACCCGACGCAATGTCGGGTGAGTACACCTGCTCTATAGCTTTCTTTGCTAACAGGGCCTTTACCCCTTGCTCCATTACCAGAGAGATTACCATTACCCATAGAGATATATTTGGCAGTAGCTTCCGCGCTGCCAGAAAATCTACCAAGGGAACCAGCCCCTCGAGGCTGGCCTCTGGTGTAATAAAGACAGCCAGTTCGGGGACCTGAAACAAACTGGCAGGAACCACCCGAACTGACTGTTTTCGAACTCCCCTCAGAGGGCGCGAGTCCGACGCAATGTCGAGTTGACGCTGTGCCAGAAGCTCGCTGGAGAACGCTGCGCCCCGAGCACCAAGGGTGGCGGGGTTGGCAGAACGGTCCCCTGAGGGCACAGAGATGGAAAGGGCACCGTATAATGAGGTGTACACCATTCCACCCCAGTTGGGGCTGCCCTCACCGGTCTGACGCCGTGGCGCCAGACCTTTTCTTTTGAGCCGCAGCCTTCTCAGCATGAAGAACGGTCCTCGGATCCGGCTTCTGCTTTGAAGGCTTTGGCTGCTGTGTTGTGTATGAGAAACTAGCCGGCTGGAGCTGCTCACGCCCAGCAGCCCCAGTGGGTTGGACATAGCGAGGGAGAGATTATCTTGTATCTTTCTCCATGATTCCCATCAAATTGAGCCAGAGGTGTCTCTCAGTGACCACATTTCTTTGGCTGCCATCCCTGAGAGATAAATCTGAGGCCCGACGGAGTTCTCAAACCCCATCGGGCCAAACTCCCTCACTTCTGTCCAAATACCACAGCAGGTCAGCCTGATATGCTTGCAGCACTGCTATAGTGTGCAAGCAGGCTCGTGCTAGACCCACTGCCATATATGCTTTTCCCACTAGATTAAAAAATAGTTTTCTTTAATGGTTTAGTGAGAGAAGCCGACGCCTTCAGGGACGATACTGAACCGGGAGACATAGCTCGCAAGTGTCTTAACCCCCAAATATCTGAATATACATGAATGTGGGGCTAATAAATGAGTAAGGCTTTTTCCATGATCTAGACAGCTCGCTGTGCAGATCGGGAAAAATGGAAGGCCCCGTGATGGAGGTGGAAAAATAGAGGGAAGGAAACTCGTTCAATTTATTTTAAGGACGAGTGCCCCCTTATTTCTGCTGGCCATTAAATATTTAATTTATCTACAGCCTTAGTAAACACCTCCACCAGCTTATTATTATATATATTTTTTATATACATTCTTTATATATATACACTTTATTTTATATATAATATATAAACTATCATATATATATATATATATATACATAGGCTATATATAATTCTCATACGCTGGGGAAGAGATGGCAAATCCACTTCCCCCATGATTGTGTACACTTTCAATGCCCAGCACATCTACCTCCTCGGAGGTAGAGCACTGAAGCATTGATTTCTCTCCCCGGGCGGAAGAGACCGCAGCGCGGGCTTCCGAGACCGGAGAGAGAGCACTGGATCCCTCGTGGAAAGGGAGGAGATAAGATCCGCGGACCCGTCTCCAACCCCGTAACGAGATCCTATCCGCGATCCACAGGAATGCATTCTCCGCGCTGCCTCGGCAGACGCGTGTCCTGCACCCCGAGGATCGCGAGCCTGGCCACTTTCCTCGAAAAGTGACAGGCGGGAGTGGAGCATGCGAAGCGAAAGCTTCTCACCAGGGGCGTCACTAGGCCCTTTTTAGGGGGGCTTCAGCCCCCCTAAACTTCTGCCTAGCCCCCCTAAAAATGTGAGATTAATGTAGGCTACACAAATTCGTGTTCGCTTCAGTCTTGTTATAATCAGATTCAGCGCGTTCTTCATCTTCAATCTGCAGCGGCGCCGAGCAGAGAGCACGTCAGAAACAGAGGACTGTGTGTGTTCATGTGTGTTTATCTGAGCCTCATTGGTCTGTCACTGCTCGTCAATGTCAGAATATTTGAGATGACCAATCAAATCAAAGTAGGCGGGCTTAATGTTCACAGACGCTGCTGAGCGCGAATTTTAACAGTGCGACTCGACGCGTACGGTCAAGTGCGAGATAAGATGTAAGTAGCTAAACTTAACATTTCATATTTTACCTTTTTCATGTCATAAATGTTAAACGAATGACAAAAAATAATCAGGCAAACTAATATAGTTGTGTCAAATTTCGCCATTTTGAGCTGAAAATAGGCCTATGTAACGTGACTCATGTAATAATTAGTTTACAAGAAACATTAACAAAGCCGTTTTCATCATTTTAGGCACAAGATTAATAATGAATGTGTACATATTGAGAATATAATACAAATTGTAGCCTTTAGTAAATTAAAAAAGCTCAGCTTTAGGAGGGGAAGAGACTGATAAAAAAAGGAAGAGTGATGGAGATGAGAAGAGAGCAGCAGGTATTGACAAAAAAATAATCTGCCCACTGACATGGTTTTAAAGCTATTTCTTATCCTTTTTTTTGGTCTTCAAACGTCTTGAAATGCACATATCAGAGAAATAAAAAATTTGAACCCCCTACCAACCTCAAATTTAGGACCTCTGTGATTATAAAGCCCTGTCTACGGCCCTGTATTAGGCATAAGATCTATAATAAATGTGTAGCCTACATATTGTGAATGCATTTAATAAACTTACCTTTAGTAGCTTTCAGTAAATAAACGCGTCTGAGAAAATGATTCATAGGCAAAATCACCCTATCAGTTGACCCTATGTTTACTTTCTTCACTGACAGACAAAAATGAAAAGCCTATATCAGTCAAAGCTCAGCTTTAGGAGGGGAAGAGACAGGGCAAGAGAAAAACAAAGAGAAAAAGAGTGTGATGCTGATGAGGAGAGAAAAATAATCAGCTGCCCACTATCCAAGTTTTTTGGCCTTCAGAACATCTTAAAATACACATATGTGATCAGAGAAATCAATTTTCTCGGGGAGACCCCGAACCCCCGTATTTGCCCTGCCTCACATTTGGGACCACAGTTATTATAAAACCGTGCCTTTGCATCGTAATGAAAATGGTTAATAGTGAGCTTTAGATCCTAAACTAAAGTGTTACATTTTTTATAATTTTTTTAAAAATCATATTGGGGGCTTAGCCCCCCTAAAATGAAAATCCTAGTGACGCCCCTGCTTCTCACAATGTTGCAATCAGCCCCCTCGGAGGCTGATACCGCATGCTCCACTCCCAAACAAACTACACAAAGCTCGTGTGTGTCCGGGTCCCACCCGTTAAATAACGCGGGCAGGGAGAAGCACAGAGTTTGTAAAGTTGTTTCGCCATAACTCTTCCCAATAATATCGAACAGACAACAATAAATAGACAGAGACAGAGTAACACAGATCGCTTGCTGAGACACAGAAGCTAATGCCGCGTTTCACCGGATGTGCTCTTATGCCTTCCTGGTCATGACGTCACCCGCCCGTGACGCTCATTCTTTCCATTGGACTAGTTGACATTGATGCTCAGACGCATTCACGCTGGGGGCGTTCCCAAAGCGTCAAGTGACGCATCGCGAGTTCCCTCGAAAGGGAACTATGGGTTAGCCAAAGCTGTTGTGTCATGTGATCAACAACACATGACCTCTCAAATGTTCAGTCATATATGAGGGTGGAGCAATCTTCAAAAATGAAGCAACTTGTGTGAAGACCATCCAAAGGTCAGTGACATAGTATAAATTATTTTTAAACAAAACAATCCTGCTAATTTTTGGCCCTTACGTCATTAGGAAATGTTTGTCCATCAAAACATAGTGTCACTTTGTATGTTTAGACTACATTATTTTATATTTTTATTAGGGATGCACCGATATGAACATTTTGGCCGATACCGATAACCGATAATTCTTTCTATTTGAAAGCCGATAACCGATATATTGGCCGATAAATCTAAATCAGAATGTTTATATAATTTTTGAGAGCCTGATTACAAAAAGTCTCACCATTAAAAGCCACGTCTCAAACACACAATTATAATGAGGCTCTCATTATAGTTTTATGTAGCCGATATGACCACAGCACTTTACTGTATTTTCCTTTTTTGAAGTGATATCAATCATATTTCAAGCAACTCAAAACCCTCATGTTGAACAGTGCGCATCTGAAGCGTCTCAGCTGAAGGAAATCATACATTATTTATCGCCTTTAATATATCGGCCAAATTTTCTTATTTGGCCGATTCCGATAACATTTCAAATGAACATATATCGGCCGATACCGATATGGTGACCGATATATCGTGCATCCCTAATTTTTATGGGTGTCCCTGTCCCTAGTGTCCTACTTTAGGAAATGTGGTTTTGAAACGTGGGACAGTCTGGTTAGCCTAATGTGGGACTTTACTTCAGTCAGTCAAAAATGAGCGGTGGGGCATGATTTGTGGGACAGAAATGGTTATTTACAGGGTTTTAGTGTTGTTACACATTATTAGAATGCTTACCGCAGATGTTTAAGGTTTGGCCATCTTCAGTGATGACGCGCTCCCCGTAGTCCGGCGGCTCGCATCATGGGGTTCGCAGATGGATCTGACGGGGACCCTGAGGTGTTGAGGCACTTCCTCAGGAATCCTATGCCAGTTCCAACTCGCTGGGGGGATTCCCAAAAGTGTCGTTCCGACGCAGTGCGAGTTCCCTTCTCAGGGAACAAGGGTTACAGTCGTAACCCGAGATGTTTTTAGCAAGTTGCAAGATTTTATATTTTATCCCACATTAGGAACACAACTGTCCCACATTAGAACACAACTGTCCCACATTAGAACACAACTGTCCCACATTAGGAACACAACTGTCCCACATTAGGAACACAACTGTCCCACATTAGGAACACAACTGTCCCACATTAGAACACAACTGTCCCACATTAGGAACACAACTGTCCCACATTAGAACACAACTGTCCCACATTAGGAACACAACTGTCCCACATTAGGAACACAACTGTCCCACATTAGAACACAACTGTCCCACATTAGAACACAACTGTCCCACATTAGGAACACAACTGTCCCACATTAGAACACAACTGTCCCACATTAGGAACACAACTGTCCCACATTAGGAACACAACTGTCCCACATTAGGAACACAACTGTCCCACATTAGAACACAACTGTCCCACATTAGGAACACAACTGTCCCACATTAGGAACACAACTGTCCCACATTAGGAACACAACTGTCCCACATTAGAACACAACTGTCCCACATTAGGAACACAACTGTCCCACATTAGAACACAACTGTCCCACATTAGAACACAACTGTCCCACATTAGGAACACAACTGTCCCACATTAGAACACAACTGTCCCACATTAGGAACACAACTGTCCCACATTAGGAAGCTGCAGCTTGTGTCAGACGCCTTGTACTAAGAGCACTAATGTGTATCATTTCTTTTATGAATGTGTTTTCTGCATTTTCTCTTTTAATTTGATTAGGACACTGAAATGCAAAAAAATGCCCCATAATAGGGCAATTCACCCTATTCATATATGTCTGCAGAATGAAGAGAAGAGGATCTTATTTGCAGCAATTCAACTTTATCATCAAAACAGAAGATAATCCATATAGTGCATGAACATGACAGCTTTGTAAACCAAAGAAAACAGACAGAAAAAAGATCTTGACCAAAAACTGAGTTTGTGTGTGTGTGTGTGTGTGTGTGTGTGAGTGTGAGTGAGTGAGTGTGAGTATGTGTGTGTATATCATGTTTCTTTGCCTGATACATTCCTTTTACATTGTATATTAGAAAAATGAATTCATAGAACATTAATATTATTATTATTTTCCATCAGAAGCAACAGACCAAAGATGTCTAAATTCACAAGTATTTAAACCAGCAAAATAAACGAAATACAAAACAGACAGTAAATAATCCTCCTCACACACTGTTGAGTCTTCTGCGCAGCCGCACGAGGGCGCTCGCGTGATGATGACATGCGCTCGAGACGAGGATATATTTCCCTCATCCAGGAGTCACACACACACACACACACGGACATCATCACATCCATAACCTCTGAGAACTAGATCAGCTGTCAGACATTCACTGGACTCGCGAGCGTATGATTCTTCTGCAGTGTCAAGGTGAGTGAACGCGCATCATCATCATCATCATCCTCGCGAACGCGCTAACGTTAATGTGTCACATCCATAGCTATATAATGTATCGTTATTGACTATCACTATAAAAGCGCTAAATTATGCTGTCTTATCTAACTCTCAAACTCAACATAGCCTACACATTTAAGAAACTAACGACCTGTTTGTCATTTAATATCTTTATACCGGGAGAATTACTGTTGTGTTTGACATCGACAAGATTGTGACGTAAGCTCGTAATGCGGAAACGTGGAAATAAATTATATATATATATATGTGTCAAACACTACAGGGGATTATTTTATGTCTTTTTTTTTGTATTTCATTAATTTTGCTAGTTTATATATGTTTCTATTACATGTTCTGTCTCTCAGCATTTCTTTAGGAAATTGATCTGGAAACGGGATAATAACCATGTCACTGTATCCATCTCTAGAAGACATGAAGGTGGATAAATTCCTGCAGGTTGGTCACACATGTATATGTTAATTTATAAAAACCTTATATAATAGCAGGGCTATAATATCATTTCTAGAATATGTTTTTCCCATAGGCACAGAACAGCCCGTATGCGAGCCCATCAAAAGCTTTGGCTCTTCCTGAACCTTCCCAAACCCAGAATGAGCCGAAAGCTGAAGAGATCGGTGAGAATACTGTATATATGAAGAATACTGTATATGTATTACTGTATATGTAATACTGCATGATTACATAATCTGTGATGATGTAGACTAGAGACTTAAAGCTGAGCTTCAGTGGGTTATTGTGTTTTCAGTCTTCAACCATTAGGACATATCAGGGAATTTTTTAACTCATATTTTCAGGCCTGGAAAAGTAAATAAAATCATGAAAATGAAGAAAAAAAAAATTAGACTGCTCTAAAATATCGCACTGGCAAAATTAGACTAGCCTGGAATTTTTGATCTGGTTCCTTATTGCAGTTCTTTGATTGATTAAATCATCAGATCTTCCTCACGTGTTTCTGCTCTCTGTCTCTGTCTTCAGGAGCTTCTGGAAGTTTATACCCGGATCTGAATGAGTTTATGGGTCTAAATCTCAATGCAGACGCTTTACAAACTCTTTCCTCTTCAGTCACTGACCAGAGCAGTGCGGTGAGTGTGTGTGTGTGTGTGTGTGTACTTTTTCAGAGCTTCGGGTCAGTACATCTACCTTGGGTTGCTTGGTCGAGTGTATAGTGTAAATGCAGATATCAGATATGGGTCATTTTTAAAAGAAGATGTGAGCTGGTCATCCAAAAAATCAGATATAGTCAACAAATCAAGACCTGCAGTGCAAATAAGGCCTTAATGTGGTCAGCTTGTTTATAGTCACTTTAAAGATGATGTTTGACTCGAATAAAACCAGTTCAATCTATTCAGACACGCTGCTGTGAACATGTAAGATCTGCATGAATAGACACACACTGGAGTGGATCTGGGCAGGTGGAGCTGGGGAGGGGGAGGGGCTCAAGCGATCTCATTGGCTGCAGGATCAGCAGAGGCCAATCAGCTTGTGCCGTGCGGTGATGATGTGATCGCATGTAAAGGACGCCCTCTAGTGTTTCATGACTGAACTGGCGATAGATGTTACCACACAAAGTATATTTTAGGTCATTGGACAAAATAAATTAGCTTAAAGTACTAATATACAACCCAATGCCTTTTTTAGGCTCTCAGTGTCTGCACATCTGGATCGAGCTGGACGGCAGCTCCTGTAACAGGAAGTGACACGGCGATCTGGAGGGCGGCTCCTGTAACAGGAAGTGACCTGGGCGTGAAGAGGGCGGAGATTCGGCAGGGCGTTCGGGAGCTTGTTCTGTGCAAAGACATGGATGGGAAGATCGGCCTCCGCCTCAAAGCCATAGATAATGTATTTCTTTGACTCTTACATTTGATTTAACATAATTCATCAATCTTGATTATCTTATTACATTTAATCATTTAGCATTATTCATCATTAATCATCTCATTTTCGAAGTGTTCATTAGCTATGTTTCCACCCACCTTCTTTAATGCTCATTTTGTGATTTCACATAAAAATTTGGCTGCTTGTAAAAACTGCATGAACCTATGGCGAAACAGCGTGACTGCGCGAGCCAATCAGGGCACAGAGCCCGCCAGAAGGGGCGGGGCATCTGCCAATAAATAGGATTCAGCTTTAAATGACTGAAGAGACGAACGCCGAGTCGTGTGCGTCATAGCACGGCCGTCTACGCAATACTCGTTCCCTTATCTCAGGGAACCGAGGTTATGTTCGTAACCGAGTCGTTTCCTTTCGAACGGCCAGTCGTATTGCGTCTGCTAGACGCGATGGGGAACCAATCCAATCACGCCGTGCTATGTTCAAGCAGAACGACATGTTTTATGACCCGAGCCTGGGACGCCTGGACAAGGGTCTCATGGGCAGAGGGCTAATGCGGCAATAGCGGCCTGAGGAGGCTCAGTAGGGTCAGAACCCTTAAGAATAATACTGGGCTGGGCTCGCACAGAGGCCGGCTCAAACTACACGGAAAGGATATGCGCCTGCAACGCTGGGACTTCCAAGTTATAAAATCCGGAGGACTTCCGGAGGACCAGCCGGCCGCTGCGCATATATCGCCGATAGACACCCGACTGGACCTTGCCCAGGAGTAAGCCATGCCTCTGGTGGAGTGTGCTCTGATGCCTATGGGGCATTGCAGGCCCGTAGAAGCGTAGGCTAGAGCGATAGCATCCACCAGCCAACGGGATAGTCTTTGCTTCATGACCGGAAGCCCTTTGGTGTGGCCACCGAAGGCTACGAAGAG
The DNA here is from genome assembly GCF_029890125.1 of Rhinichthys klamathensis goyatoka. NCBI lineage: Eukaryota > Metazoa > Chordata > Actinopteri > Cypriniformes > Leuciscidae > Rhinichthys > Rhinichthys klamathensis. The sequence continues at coordinate 633,608 of NW_026606849.1, read as the reverse complement.
TTGCGACTGTCTGTACTGGGTTCAGCGCTCTAAATATGCTCTCAGGGCCCGAACCGGGCAGAGCAGGTGTAAATGTTGCTCATCTTCCGTCGTGGGAAGAGCAGAAAGCAAAATTACTTGTGCTTTGAACAGAGTTGAAAGCACTTTGGGGACATAGCCATGCCTTGGCTTGAGGACGACTTTAGAGTCGCCTGGTCCAAACTCAAGGCAGGAAGCGCTAACAGAGAGTGTGTGGAGGTCCCCTATTGGCCCTGTCCCAAATGGCACACTCCGGACTTGTGGACTTCCTCAGAGTCCACACTTCGGTGACGTCATGTAGTGCAGACCTATAGGGCCCTTAGCGCGAGTCCGCGAGGGCGCATTGAGAGGTATTTTTGGGACAGACTCGATCGTCACGCCGGAAACTGGAAGACGGTCTGGTTGTTGTTATGGACAGGAGCTACAGGTTCGGGGAAATATGCTGCCTATTGTTGTTGTGTTTACATATGACTCAGTAAAGCCCTGACATTCTCTTCTATTTATTTAATGAATCATAATACGATCGTATTATTCAGCTCGCTATTATTAGCCTATGTTTGAGACATTAACCACTGGTCGATGATCATAATGTTTGTATAAACTTGTCATAAAAACCGTAATGATAATTACACTTAAATATTTTCTTCTCAGCCATGTTAACAATTGTCCGTGAGCGAAATCTCCTCCCATCCGTCGTCTGATTGGCCTTTCGCAAGGATTCCTGGGTAGTTAAAGTGCGTGGAGCCTCCATCTATGTGGGCTTCGCTGAAGACCGCTTCAGGGGTACACAGGGGGCGCTGCTGAGCACACTTCAGAGCGTTCACATGCTAAATGGGACGGCCTACGGACTCGGCGAGCACGCGCAATTTAAGTCCACGAGACCGAAAGTCCGCATGAAGTGCGCCATTTGGGACAGGGCCATTCACTTGAGCGATGCTAAGGCTAGCAGTAGCGCAGTCTTAAGCATGAGACGTTTTAATTCGGCCGATTGTAGCGGCTTGAATGGAGGCCCTTTGCGGGCTCTGAGGACCGTTGATAGGTCCCAGGTGGGTACTACTGTAGCGAACAATCATGTCGCTTTTCCCTAACGATGGCCGGCCACTGGGGTATGGGGACCTCCACGTAGACTTTGAGCGTGGATGGGGTGGGACCCACATCCAGTAGCTCTTGAAGAAATGAAAGTACCAGCGGTTCTCCACACGATGGAGGGTCTTGAGGCTGAGAAGATAAACCACTTAATGGCATAGAGGCTTCTTGTGGACCAATGGTGTTTAGGACTCTCGCTGGGAGGAACGTAGACATGGAGGCCCCGCAGTTTGGAAAAACGGCGCACCCATGCACTTCTTAAACCCCTTCAAACGCGAACCTCAAGAATGATCTGTGATGGGGGGCAATCTGGATATAAAATACAAACTGTGATTTTAATAACGTATTAGTAAATGTTGAAATTAACATCAACTAAGATTAATAAAAGCTGAAGAAGTGCAGTTCATTCTTAGCTCATCTTAACTAAGGTAGTTAACTAATGAACCTTATTGTAAAGTGTTACCGCTCTTAAAGTGTAGGGGAATCTCTGATTGACGCTTCCCGATGTGTGTGTGTGTGTGTGTGTGTGTTCAGGGTGTGTTTGTGCAGTTGGTGCAGGCGAACACTGCGGCAGCGTTGGCAGGGCTTCGCTTCGGTGATCAGATTCTGCAGATCAATGGCAAATCCTGCGCTGGCTGGAGCAGCGATAATGCACATAAAGTGCTGAAGAACGCCAACCCTGAGAGGATCAGTCTGGCTGTGCGGGACAGGTACACACACACACACACACACACACACACGCCATACGTAGAGCATATCTGCAGGTTTCAAATACTCAATGCTGTTTTATTAATGAGGATCAGGTTGTTATGACTGAATAATTCATGAGCAGAACAGAAACAGGAGGGTGTGTTGTGTAGTCTTAGCCTTAGCGATATCCAGCTGTGCGAAACATCGTTATAAACCTCAAACTGTCACACAACATGTCATATAAATATAAACCCAAGCCGCAATCTTCAGGGTCCGAGCAGTTTGGGAAAGGGGAGGAAAAAATGTAAAGTGGTTTGTAAGAACGGACCAGTTGAGGCAAATGTACTCTGCTTCAGAGCTTTCTAATGGTCTTTTGCTGAAAGTGTCTACACCGGTGTCGGGGAAAGTTACTTTTAAAAGTAATGTGTTGCAATATTGTGTTACTCCCTAAAAAAGTAACTATTTGCGCTACTTAGTTACTTTTCATAGAAAGTAATGCGTTCCTGTCACGGTTCTGTTATGTTTGGGCTTTTCGTTTGTTTATCATCAGTCACATGTGTTCCTTTGTTTGAATTTCCCGCCATTCTTTAGTTACCATGGTTACAGTCATTGTTGGTTCATTGTTATCGGCTGTGTTTCATTAATTTACCGTGTCTCCCTGAGTATTTAGTTCCTGTGTTTTCAGTTCTGTTTGTCGGTTGTCGTTAACGCACGGTCTAGTTTGGTTATGGCTATCTTTCTTTTAGTAAAGTCACTTGTGAATGCGTCATCTTCTTCTACATACACCACGCTTATCCTCGGTGACAGTTACGTTACTTATTCTCGCCTGTGCTTGCTCGTTTTTTAATGACAAAACAGTTCTATCTTTGTCAAATGTTAAGGCCCTTTTACAGCAGAAGTGAAATGAATAAGCCTCAAGGCCTGTTCACACCGGGACGAATTTCACGTGCGATATTCGCCGACGTTTAACGCCTCGTGACTAAACAAAGGGCGCCAGTGTGAGTGTGCACACCGACGCGGAAAACGCCACGCGTAAAAGCGTCATTTTTTTTAAAACGCCTCGGGTTCGTTTTTTTTGGTTTGACGCGCCAAAAACTATCCGACCAATGAGATTGGCGCTTTTGCTCTCGTGTCTGGAGCTTCTGAAGTTACAGTAAAACACAACTCGGGGGCGCTCAAACACAACACAGTCTTGCCGAGCACACACACGTAACGGCGAAGAAGATATGCGCCGAGTAGCGTCTACACTGCCGAGGGGAAATAAGACGAGGAAGACGCGAGGCAAGATGAATGTAGAGCTGCTGGTCTCGTTGGTGTCGGAACATAAAGAACAATGACAAACGCGACAGCGACTACAACATAGGACTATTTCTGTTTACATTAAGCGCCATCTAATGTCAGGGAATGAATTTGCATGTTCACTCGGGTCAACGTCAGCGAAAATCGCTTGGGTGTGAACACAAAAAACACGTTGAAAAACGCTGGCGAATAACGTGCGCCGATATTCGTCCCGGTGTGTACGGCCCTTAAAGGATTAGTTCACTTTTAAAAAAACTTTTGCTGATAATTTACTCACCCCCATGTCATCCAAGATGTCCATGTCTTTCTTTCTTCAGTCGAAAAGAAATTAAGGTTTTTGATGAAAACATTCCAGGATTTTTCTCCATATAATGCACTTTACTGGGCAGCAAACGGTTCAAGGTCCAAAAGACAGTTTCAGTGCAAACTGCAAACTGTTCAAATGGCTTTAAACGACACCAGACGATGAATAATGGTCTTATCAAGCGAAACGATCGCTCATTTAAAAAAAAATAACAACGTTTAAGTTTTATAAGCTCACATGCCCGCCTTGCTCTGTTCTGTGTGACTCTCCTGTTCGAACTCGTTCATCAAAATGAACAAATCTTTTTTCGAGTCATTTGATTCATTTAACGACCGAAATGAACGAATTGACTCGGAAAAAGATTTGTTCATTTTGATGAACGAGTTCGAACAGGAGAGTCACACAGAACAGAGCAAGGCGGGCATGTGAGCTTATAAAACTTAAAGTCCCCGTGAACCGGAAGTTGCAAACGACTTTTCTCCAGTGTTGTGACGTATTTCCGAGAGAAACGGAATACTAAATGAGGCAAAATGGTGGGCGTGGCTTTTTTCCCAACTAGCACCTGATTGGATCTAGAAAAGTAGGTGTTTTCATTCAGCCTGTCTACTGTCAGTTGGAGGGGCGTGGTTATGGATGTTAAGAAGACGCCCAAATCGTAAAGCCTACGTCATCGGGCAAGGTCCTCCAACGCAGAGGGGAAATTTCAGATTTTGATTAAAGATTACGAAGCCAAAACATTTTTTTGGGTGGATTGACTTGCATGGATGAATTGTTCACCACAAAACGATCAATTTAGGCAAACAAAGTAAGTATGGTCAATTTTGAATTCATGGGGACTTTAAACGTTGTTATTTTTTTTTTAAATGAGCGATCGTTTCGCTTGATAAGACCCTTATTCATCGTCTGGTGTCGTTTAAAGCCATTTGAACAGTTTGCAGTTTGCACTGAAACTGTCTTTTGGACCTTGAACCGTTTGGCTACCATTGAAGTCCATTATATGGAGAAAAATCCTGGAATGTTTTCATCAAAAACCTTAATTTCTTTTCGACTGAAGAAAGAAAGACATGGACATCTTGGATGACATGGGGGTGAGTAAATTATCAGCAAAAGTTTTTTTTAAAAGTGAACTAATCCTTTAAGACTGAAGGAAACGCAGATTCACTCCTGTACAGTAGAGGGCGCCGCTGCTGCGGTTCTGGATCGAGGAATAACAATAAAGTTATGAAAGTAATGAAACAAATGTGATGTTTATCTAAAGTCATGTTTGCTGATTCCTGTGGTTGAACTGAATCATCAAAGGTCAGGTCAAATACAAAACCTGTCATAATTTAAAGAAAACAAGGTGACAAAAAGATTGAATCTAATATTTAGTGATGATGTAGCACAATGAGAGATTTATAAGGTATTTTTTGTAGGCCGGTCATTTTTACAATGTGGACCCCCCCCCCCCCCCCCCCACAAAAAAAAGTGTTAAAAAAATGATGGGAAGTTATTAGACTGGTTGAGTAAAGTCAGTACATTTTAGTCCAATGCAAAAACATTACAGGTGAAACTCGTAAGATTAGAATATGGTGCAAAAGTTCATTTATTTCAGTAATTCAACTTAAAAGGTGAAACTAATATATTATATAGACTCACTACATGCAAAGTGAGATATTTCAAGCCTTTATTTGTTATAATGTTGATGATTATGGATTACAGCTTATGAAAACCCCAAATTCAAAATTAGAATATTGTGAAAAGGTTTTCATAAGCTGTACGTCTATATACGTCTGAGTCTATATAATATATTAGTTTCACCTTTTAAGTTGAATTACTGACATAAATGAACTTTTGCACCATATTCTAATCTTTCGAGGTTCGCCTGTAACTAGCAAAACGACCCTAACACATCATCAGGGCTATATATGAATGTGCATGCTGGTAGTGAGCTGATGAAGCAGTGTGTGAGCCGTCTGCAGGCCGCTGGAGCGGAGCGTTACCCTCCACAAGGACCTGAACGGCCAGCTGGGCTTCATCTTTAAGAAGGGTCGCATCAGCTCCATCGTCCAGGACAGTTCTGCGGCTCGCAACGGCCTGATGACGGACCACCAGATCTGCGAGATCAACGGCCAGAACATCATCGGACTCAAGGTAACCTGCCAGCTTCACCTCCGCCGCCTTCCTTTCTTCTCCGGCGGCGTGTAACATGTGATCTGAACTTTTATTAGGACTCCCAAATCATGGACATCCTTAATTCCAGCGGAGGCGTTGTCACGGTAACCGTGATGCCGGTGGTGATCTTCGAACACATGATGAAACGGTACGAGGTTTCGTCATGTCAAGCGCTGTGTCACGGCGAGTGTGTTCTTAATGTTGTTTCTCTTTCCCCCTGCAGGATGTCCAGCAATATTGTAAAGTCACTAATGGATCATTCTATCCCTGAGGTGTGAGACGCTTCGGATCGAACCGGACTCGCATTCGCCCAATCGTGTGGTTTTATAGTTATTGACAGGCAAAGAATTGAGATATTTGCATTTAAAAAGTGATAGTGCCCCAAAAATGACACGTTTTTTAAGTATTTACTCACCTTTATGTTGTTCTAAACCTTAAAGCACAGTCATATATTGTGAATATTGTGTATATTCCACAGTGTGAATATTTTGAGCTCCATATGGGAGGTTTAGACATGAACGTGATTAAATGTTGACAAATGTTCATTTATAGGCGAGTTAACCCTTTAATTCTTCTCCTTCATCTTTAAATATTTTACGTTAAGCCTGAAGCTCATTTCAGTTTCTCTCAATTCTTAAAGCATTCTGAATTATCATCGCCGATGCTGTAAATCAGTCATAATAATGCTGTTAAAATAATAATACTGTTCGAAAGCCATTAAAGAACTATGCAGTGCTGAAGACAGTTTTGTATGGACAACTTTATCTTGTAGAGATAGACTTGCAGTAAATCTGTGTGCCCCTGTATATGCTGATGTGTTATTGTTCATATTTCTGTGTGGGTTTTGTACTTGAAACATCTAAATCCAGGTTTATGGTTTAAGAATAATTTATCACGTTTGACCGTTAGGTGGCGCTGTTACCAAATGAATGTAGTGTGGTCAGTGTGAGGAGACAATAACACAGAGTTTGGTGTTAATATGTTTAAGTGTGTGAGTTACAGATTCAGATTCAGCTTGGGATCATATCAGGTTTGTTGATGCAATATTTAAAAAAAGGAAGAAAGAGATTAAAGATGGCGGACAGCAATTTCAATATGGACCAGTTTAAGTATAAGACCAGTTTAAAAATAAAGAAAAGAAAAAAAGACCAGTTTTATTAAAATAGGCTAAATTAACCGAACGCTATTAGTATTTGTGTTCATTTTATTATAATTTTACTAAACTTTTTGGGTATTCAGGGCATGGTGCCGATGAACGATAACGTTGATGCATTCATAAAATACAGTATTTTACGACAACATTAAAAATGACCAATGCCCAAAATAATTGGGTTTTATTTATTTTTTAATCAGTTTTATGATTTTTGGGCAAACCGTTCAGAAGTTATGAGCCAAAATAGCCCTTTTTATAGGCATGCAATACTCGAAATTAAGTGTGCGGAACTTTTTTATTTACATGTTCTTTACCGAATACGTTCACACGTTATTCAAGAATGCTTAAATAACTTTTTGTCAGCATGGTCTAAAAATGATGTGATCCGTTTCTGGTGAAAACGACGAGTTCAGAAAAAGTCGATTTTTCAGGAAATTTTAAATGACAGAAAATGGCGTAGACTTAATGAGCAAATAAATCAAAAATGTTTGAATTTTGTTTAGGCCTTAGGCCTACGGTTCAAAAGTTATTAGCATAAATATGAGTGCAACATTTGTACAGTTGGTGGCGCTAGAGAGCGAGTTAGAGACTTCAGATTTGCTGTGATTAATGTACACTGTCCTCTATATCTGTGTGGCAAATTTCATCATTTGGAAAATAATAAGAACAGGTGGTGCTTGACTCCTTATTAATAAGTGTAATTATGAATTCTAGTAGGCCTACTTTAATATAACCCCATGGCATAAATTCATACTTTTTAACTTGGCAAGGCATAAAATCACATGTGCATGACCAAATACAAGACATTAAGAACACAACACTGTTATTCTCTATAATATAGATAATATCAGCAGTATATTGAAAACAAGTATGAAATTAATGTATTAAATACTTTAAAACTGATAAAAATTATTCAAAGAATAGCCTATATCCTGTAAAACGATTATCATCAAAATATTTAAAACTGAAAAATAAATAAATAAATGTGAATTCTGTAAAAATGAACCAGAAACATAATATTCCCACATTTTCTGTAATCTTGTTAAAAAAAATCTCAGAATCAGAAAACTGATTTGAATCTTAAAAAACAAACAAAAAACATTTTACTGTTCTTTCAATACAACGATGTCAATCTTATACATTTCTTAATTATTTTCATGAGATTCTTTCTCCTCAATGTGAAAAAGAAACCAAACTTTGAATTATTTCTGATAGAATTACAGTGTAATGTGTGTGAAAATGCTGAAGATTTGGCGAAACTCATGGATGAGGAAGAGGAACAGTAGGTGGCGGAGTGTGTGTGTGCTGGGAAAACACCAGTTCTCCAAAGAAGAAGAAGAAGAAGAGGAAGGAGGAGGAGGAAGAAAAGATCCTTTGGTCATGCAGAACTGAAACTCTTCAAACTCTCTTATCATGAAGAAGAAGAAAGCGGGTCGCAGTCTGGCCAGAAAAGGTAACGTTACTCCGGATCTCGCTTCACACACACATGCTTTCCTTATGCGGAGCTCAAATACATGCTTTTCATATGCAGTATTATTATTAATATCAGAACAGGCGTGTTATCTCGCAGTGACAGTGTTTTGATCGAGAACGGGTGGATTCAATGATAGAGGCTGCAAAGATTGAAAGCATTAATACTCTTTCTGCCACTGAAGTGCAGTTGACACAGATCTCAGTATTGCTGCAATATCACAGTGAAGAGTTATTGGAGAGATATAGAGCAGTTTAACTCTTTAAACAAAGAATAGACCCACTGCTTTTAAACAAACAAACAAAAACGTAATTATTACCTTCATTTGAATGTGGGTACGTTTAATAAAAAAAGCAACATTTTAAACAAAAAGCTATGAAAATGGCATTTTGTCAGAGACCGTGTGTATCGGATTCACTACGAGGATCACAACACACAGATGAAGTAGATCGAGGTTTTTTAGTTAAAAAGACATGCATTACTTTTAATAAGCGTAATATTTCTCAAAGTTTTTGCAGTGATTTCCCTGATTTAAACATGATAGGGCTTTTCACACTTGAAATAGTTAAACCTGGGTCATTCTAAACCCTGGGTAAATAGAATCTTGGGTTAACGTTCTTATTTGCATATTTGCGGTGTCAGTGTCATTGATTGGATGAAGGCAGCACGTGACCTGTTTACATTAACCTGAAGCATTGCGCGTCCTTGTATTACCAATATCGAGTTTATACTGAATGGGCTTTTTGGACTATAAAAGTCAAAATTACTTCATTAAAATGGTTGCGTTTTCTGTCAGCATTTGACATGTTTCCTCCTCAAACGCTGAAACTACTGTTACACTGTTACAGTGTTTCTGTGACTGTCAAAAGTAGGTCAATATGAGGCACGCGATTGGCTGTCGGTTGCTAAGGATCTTGTCATAACATTCTAACATCACTTCCTTTCACACTGTACAAGTTTGGCGCCGCAATGCGAAGTTAACACTAATAAAGCCTTGCAGGGATTTTCACACTGCGCTTGCTTAACCCTGGGTTATCTGCGCTCTAAACCCCGCTTTAACCCTGGGTAAAGGAGCGTTTCACACTAGTAATTTAAAAGTAGGGTTAGCACTGCTTTTACCCGGGGTTATGAAACCCTGCCTCAGATCAGGGTTAAACTAGGGATGCATGATGATATCGGTATCTGCCGATAAATGTTAATTTTTTTATGTTATCGGTATCGGCCCAATAAGAAAATTTGGTTGAAGAAAATAAAGCTGATCAATAATGTATTATGTCCTTCAGCTGAGACGCTTCAGATGCGCACTGTTCAACATGAGGGTTTTGAATTGTTTGAAATATTATTGGAATCACTTCAAAAAAGGAAAATACAGTTCAGTGCAACATGTGCAGCGCGAGTGTGTCATATCGGCTACATAAAATTATAATGAGAACATTATAATTGTGTGTTTGGGACGTGGCTTTTAATGGTGAGACTTGTGTTTGTAATCAGGCTCTCAAAAGAAAAATTTGGATTTAGATTTATCGGCCAATATATCGGTTATCGGCTTTCAAATATAAAGAATTATCGGTTATCGGTATCGGCCCGAAATGTTCATATCGCTGCATCTCTAGTTAACACTGCTGTTACTGTGTTAAACCCGCATTGTGGTGACAAAGCCAAACTAGTACAGTGTGAAAAGACGCGGTGTTCGTAAGTTACAGCTAACAGTTTAGCAACAGACAACCAATCGCGTACTCATATTTACGTTCTTTGGACAGTCACGTAAACGCTTTGTATAATAAACAGTTAATTCAGCATTTGGTAGTAAACATGTCAAATGCTGACAGAAAACGCAACAATTTGAGTGAATAAATTGTTACTTTTATAGTCCAGAAAGCCCTTTAATTCTAAACTCGACAGTACAGACGGTAATACGAGGACGCGCACCGCTTGAGGTTTTATGTAAACCGGTCTGCGTTCATTCATATCAACGACACTGACGCCTCAAATACGCAAATAAGAACATTAACCCATGGTTTAGGAATCAGTGTGAAAACATCAGTTTATGAATACCCAGGATTAATTGTTAACCCCGAGCAGCGTGAAGAAAACCCGGGGTTAAGAATGACCCGGGGTTAAGAATGACCCGGGGTTAAGAATGACCCGGGGTTAAGAATGACCCGGGGTTAAGAATGACCCGGGGTTAAGAATGACCCGGGGTTAAGAATGACCCGGGGTTAAGAATGACCCGGGGTTAAGAATGACCCGGGGTTAAGAATGACCCGGGGTTAAGAATGACCCGGGGTTAAGAATGATGGGGCGGCAGTGGCTCAGTGGTTCATGTAGGTTGTCTACAAACCGGAAGGTTGGTGGTTCAATCCCCGGTTCCACCTGACCAAGTGTCGAGGTGTCCATGAGCAAGACACCTAATCCCGGCTGTGTGTGTGTGTGTGAGACAGCTAACCCCGGCTGCTCCCGGCGAGCTGGATGGCGCCTTGCATGGCTGACACCGCCGTCGGAGTGTGAGTGAGTGTGTGAATGGGTGAATGTGAGGCAAATTGTAAAGCGCTTTGGTGGCCATTGGGTCTGTGAAAGTGCTAAATAAATGCACTCCATTTACCATTTTTTTTACCATGACCCAAAAACATTTTTAAGCGTCTTATTCCACCGTGCAGATTACATTATTTTATCACCTAAATATAACATCTCACAAAATTTGCAATTTAGTCTGGTTTTGTTTTCGTTGTAAACACACGCGATATTAATGTTTTTTGACTACTTAAAACATACATAACAAATTGGTTTGAAAAACAATAAGAAAAACATTTCTTTTTATAAATTTATCAATATTTATTTTATTTTAGTTACGTAGTTTTTTTTCCTTATTATTTTAGGTGTGAAAACGTTCAAAAAATTTCACTATTTTGAAAAGTTGCCGTTTTAAGTTCGCT
>NW_026606849.1:597500-617500 GCF_029890125.1 Rhinichthys klamathensis goyatoka | reverse complement strand
TGGATCCCTGCATGTTGCAGTGTTGATATAGAGAAGCTTGTGTGTGTGATGTTGAAATGCAGTGTGTATCACATACTATACTAATACTGTGTTCATCAAGTACTCGAGTAATCTCAGTTATAGAGCAGAATGTGTGTGTATCATGATCAAGATGTCGAATTAGTGCACAGAAGAGAGAGATTTGAGGACGTCTGAAGTCATTCACTGTTTGTCTTTTTCAATGCAGATGAGAGACCGAAAGAAGCGGGGTTAAAAAATGACAGAGGTACTTCGCATGAGTTCTGGATTATTTATTTATTTCGTAGTTTAGGGTTTTTAAACTCGTACAGTCTTTAGGGATACTAATGTACACTTAAAGCAATAGTTGACCCCAAAATTATAATTATGTCATGATTTACTCATCCTCATGTTGTTCCAAAACCCATATGACTTCTGTGTACATATGATGCTTATTATATTTTTTATGGATGTGTGTGTGTGTGTACACTATATGGACAAAAGTATTTACAGCAATTCTGAAAGAAAGTCGTTAATGACCAAGTCGTCAGGTCAGTGTTGAGCTAATGTCAGTGTTGACAGGAATATTTTGCAAAATTGTAGTGGAAACAGTTTTTTACAGGTCACCTGGTGTACGTAAAAGTCTATAATTCATTAATGCATGGATAACACACACTTCCACTGAAGTTGTCTACACTGCTCTATGAATCTCTTGTTTACATCGTGTCTGTACTTTGTCAGTTATAATGAGAGGATTCGCAAGCTTGCGTAACTCAGCACTGAACAAACTCCAGCGCTTTGAGCCGTGAGTGGATTTTAACTTAAGCGCCTCTGATTGGCCATCGTGTCGCAAGAAATAAACATATGTCTGTGATTGGCTGCATTGCTCAACGCTGCAAAAACACGTTCTCTCCTCGCGAATGCAAACACAAATGCGCTCTGGCGCGTTTGCAAAATCTGTTTGGCCGATATGCTGTTATTAGTTTCATCTTTAACTATCGGTTGATTAATCAGTTATCGGCCAGCGTGGGCTAACCGAGCTATCGCTATCGGTTGATTAATCCGTTATCGGCCAGTTATCGCTATCGGTTGATTAATAAGTTATCGGCCAGCGTGGGCTAACCGAGCTATCGCTATCGGTTGATTAATCAGTTATCGGCCAGCGTGGGCTAACCGAGTTATCGCTATCGGTTGATTAATCAGTTATCGGCCAGTTATCGCTATCGGTTGATTAATAAGTTATCGGCCAGCGTGGGCTAACCGAGCTATCGCTATCGGTTGATTAATCAGTTATCGGCCAGCGTGGGCTAACCGAGTTATCGCTATCGGTTGATTAATCGTTATCGGCCAGAGTGGGCTAACCGAGTTATTGCTATCGGTTGATAAATCGGTTAAGGGTCAGCGTGGGCTAACCGAGTTATCGCTATCGCTATCATTTGATTAATCGGTTATCGGCCAGCGTGGGCTAACTGAGTTATCGCTATCGGTTGATTAATCAGTTATCGGCCAGCGTGGGCTAACAGAGTTATCGCTATCAGTTGATTAATCAGTTATCGGCCAGCGTGGGCTAACAGAGTTATCGCTATCGGTTGATTAATCAGTTATCGGCCAGCGTGGGCTAACCGAGTTATCGCTATCGGTTGATTAATCAGTTATCGGCCAGCGTGGGCTAACCGAGTTATCGCTATCGGTTGATTAATCAGTTATCGGCCAGCGTGGGCTAACAGAGTTATCGCTATCGGTTGATTAATCAGTTATTGGCCAGCGTGGGCTAACAGAGTTATCGCTATCGGTTGATTAATCAGTTATCGGCCAGCGTGGGCTAATCGAGTTATCGCTATCGGTTGATTAATCAGTTATCGGCCAGCGTGGGCTAACCGAGTTATCGCTATCGGTTGATTAATCAGTTATCGGCCAGTGTGGGCTAACCGAGTTATCGCTATCGGCCGATTAATCAGTTATTGGCCAGCGTGGGCTAACCGAGTTATCGCTATCGGTTGATTAATCAGTTATCGGCCAGCGTGGGCTAACCGAGCTATCGCTATCGGTTGATTAATCAGTTATCAGCCAGCGTGGGCTAACCGAGCTATCGCTATCGGTTGATTAATCAGTTATCGGCCAGCGTGGGCTAACCGAGTTATCGCTATCGGTTGATTAATCAGTTATCGGCCAGCGTGGGCTAACCGAGTTATCGCTATCGGTTGATTAATCAGTTATCGGCCAGCGTGGGCTAACCGAGCTATCGCTATCGGTTGATTAATCAGTTATCAGCCAGCGTGGGCTAACCGAGTTATCGCTATCGGTTGATTAATCAGTTATCGGCCAGCGTGGGCTAACAGAGTTATCGCTATCGGTTGATTAATCAGTTATCGGCGAGTGTGGGCTAACCGAGCTATCGTTATCGGTTGATTAATCAGTTATCGGCCAGCGTGGGCTAAACGAGCTATCGCTATCGGTTGATTAATCAGTTATCAGCCAGCGTGGACTAACCGAGCTATCGCTATCGGTTGATTAATCAGTTATCGGCCAGCGTGGGCTAACCGAGCTATCGCTATCGGTTGATTAATCAGTTATCAGCCAGCGTGGGCTAACCGAGCTATCGCTATCGTTTGATTAATCAGTTATCGGCCAGCGTGGGCTAACCGAGCTATCGCTATCGGTTGATTAATCAGTTATCGGCCAGTTATCGCTATCGGTTGATTAATCAGTTATCGGCCAGCGTGGGCTAACCGAGCTATCGCTATCGGTTGATTAATCAGTTATCGGCCAGCGTGGGCTAACCGAGTTATCGCTATCGGTTGATTAATCAGTTATCGGCCAGCGTGGGCTAACAGAGTTATCGCTATCGGTTGATTAATCAGTTATCGGCGAGCGTGGGCTAACCGAGCTATCGTTATCGGTTGATTAATCAGTTATCGGCCAGCGTGGGCTAAAAGAGCTATCGCTATCGGTTGATTAATCAGTTATCAGCCAGCGTGGACTAACCGAGCTATCGCTATCGGTTGATTAATCAGTTATCGGCCAGCGTGGGCTAACCGAGCTATCGCTATCGGTTGATTAATCAGTTATCAGCCAGCGTGGGCTAACCGAGCTATCGCTATCGGTTGATTAATCAGTTATCGGCCAGCGTGGGCTAACCGAGTTATCGCTATCGGTTGATTAATCAGTTATCGGCCAGCGTGGGCTAACCGAGCTATCGTTATCGGTTGATTAATCAGTTATCGGCCAGCGTGGGCTAAACGAGCTATCGCTATCGGTTGACCTCTAGCTGTTTTAGTGGAGCATGTGTTCTCAAACTTTGCCACATTTACACGTCTTCGTTCGAAGCAGAAGTGCAGGTTGTCATTCACTGTTTGTCCTTCTTTCAATGCAGATGAGAGACCGAAAGAAGTGGGGTTTAGAAATGACAGAGGTACTTCGCATGAGTTCTGGTGTTACCACACAATACACTTGCTTCAGTGCGGCTTTTTGATGGCATGATTTAATCGAAAAATCTGTTGTTTCTGTTGTTCTGGTTTGTTTATTTATTTATTTCGTAGTTTAGGGTGTTTAAACTCGTACAGTCTTTAGGGATACTAATGTACACTTAACAATAGTTGACCCCAAAATGATAATTATATCATGATTTACTCATCCTCATGTTGTTCCAAAACCCATACAACTTCTGTGTATCATATGATGCATATTATATTTTTTATGGATGTGTGTGTGTGTGTGTGTGTGTGTGTGTACACTATATGGACAAAAGTATTGGGACACACCTTCAATCAGACCTATCGCCATAGGTATATAAGCATCTAGCCATGCAGTCTGCAAAATTACAACTGCAATAAATAATGTTAAGAGATTAATGTTTTACATAAATGTTTAAATAAGAAATGTTGGGAAAAATGCAATGCTACTTTTAAACATGCAGCCACCAGTGTTGGCAAGTCACTTAATGAGCGAGTCATTGAATCATTCATTCGACAGATTCATTCAAAACGCTGAATCATTTAGCAATGAGTGTAGTTGTGTATATATAAATATATATGCTGTGACTTTTCAGCGCTACACTCTAGAATGTTCAATACACAGGGCGCAATGTTATAATCCATATTAATGCATTTAAAATGTGATGTCATTAGTCTCTGTTGGAGTAGTGGTCAGGTGTCCCCAATACTTTTGTACGTCAAATGATCACAAGAATGCAATTTTACCAAATGCATTATTTGAATGAATTTTTAATGAATCACATTTTGCAAATTAAATAAATAATCTTCAATAAAAGCCAGTACAGACTTCAACTAACATTAAAATCTTCTAATTGCTTGCATGTTTTTTTTTTAAATAGACAAAAAATAAACTTTTGTGCAAAAAAATGTAATTAAGGGTACAGAGATATAAAGTGAATTCTGAGATGTTGTTGAAAATTGAATTCAACACCCAAACAAACAAGTTTGTGAATGTATGCTAGATATCAGCTGTTCGTGTGTGTGCTGAGAAGAAACACTGCGTTTGTACACACTCTTGCCTGTGCAAATAGGAGAAAAAACAAAGTGGGTTGGACTGAACCACGGAGCACAAAGCGATAGGTGGAGATTGGGGAGGAGAGATGGAGCAAGCATGACAATGGTGGAAAGACTGTAGAAAGAGAGATGGCTGAGATATAACCGAAGGTCAGAGGAATATGATTGGAAAAGGAAGGCTTACGAAAAGCTTTCCTACGCTAGAAAGATGTTAGGGAGCGGGAAAGCCTGAAAACGGATAAAAAGGTTGCTTTGTTTTTGCACTTTCACGCAATAAAAGTCTGCTCCGATTGCGTGTGTTTCAGTGGCTGCATTGAGCTGACTTCTCTTCTCAGTGTGGCGAAGCACAACATGGATTTCCGTGTTCACGCTTCATAGTTTGCTGTAACACTAGTGGGAGGTGTGTGAAGAGCCTTGCCGTTGCTTATGCTAGAGCAGCTCTGTTTGGCACTTCTCACTACTCTCATTGTGAGACTCTTCTGAAGAAGACTCTGCGCACGAGGCTCGCGTTCTCCCGGCAAGGGACGAACGCTGAGTCGTGTACTCTTGTTTCTGAGGTCGCCCCATGAGACCGAGCCCTGGTGGTCCAATAGTGATCCCGAGTTCATGGAGACTGAGCAGACTGGATTCTCCCTTTCTCTCTAGCCCTTTTCACACAGAGATTCCGGGAATTACACCGATAATGTGTCCCGGGATCGTTGGATTTTGGTTCATTCACACTGTCGGTGATTTTCCGGAATCTGTGCGTGCGTTCACACACGTCCCGTAAAGACACGCTGACATCGATGTGACTTATGTCTCCACAGCGTCTTAAGGTTGCTTATGATCTGCGATTACTCTCGAGAAACCACGCTTGTGCATTATTCTTCTGATTCGATCATTTGATTTGATTTGGTTTATTTAATTGTATCAAGAATGCCTTACACATGAAACAAAAAAAGGCATCAAATTCCATTGTGGTCCTCAACAGATAACATCAAAACAAGACACTTACAGATTGTGTGATAATCAATGACATAACATAAAAAACATTTTTCTTAAATAAAAACGGTAACTGGCCCCTGATTCTATTCCGCTACACTCTCTAATAACCAGGCCTTGATTCTCTTTTTGTGAGAGTTCATGCTGGAAATGACTTTAATTTGTCGGTCTAAATTGTTCCACTTGTCCTCTATATAGGCAAATGTTCCTTTCCCTAACACGGTCTTAAATGTATAAGGACAGAGGTCTGATATGCTGCCACGAGTGTAGATATTGTGTTTGTCACATGACATGACAAAAAATTTGGGACATTACCAAACAATATATTTATGGATCATGATCAGCCTTGACATAATAACACGAGACTCAACAGGGAGCCAGTTGAGCTCAACAAATTGTGACCTACCTAAGTAATTCCTAAGTTCAGAATTACTCTTATTAATTTATTCTGTGCTGTTTGCAGCCTCCCTTTAAGTCGGTTTGTTAGGCCTTCAAACCAGGAAGTACATGCAAATTCAAACTGATTTAAAATTAAGGCCTTGGCTAAAATAATCATTGTAGACCTATCTAAAAATGTAGGGTTTCTGGCTAAAAACTTTGACTTTACTCAGAACCTTATCATAAACTAGCGCATCACGTAGCGTTCCACTAAGCTGCCGAATGATCTCAGCTTCAGCATCATGGGTACGACACACCCCTTGCGGCATTGATTACAGCTTTTGTTCATTCAGGGAGTGTTCCGGGACTGATCCTGGTAATGTTACTTGGTCCTCATTCCGGGATCGATACCGGAATCAATCCCGGGACGTGTTTGGGTTCACACAGAAGGCACTCTGGCAATTTTATGGCAATTTTCCGGGATCAACGTGCTGTGTAAAAAGGGATTCTGTCATGGAATGTTAATCTCTCAGCCTGGATGACATTCTCCCGCCTAGTGGCAAGAAAGCTCACTGAGGTGCTTTCTCGACTGCAAAAAAGCTCAGCATTGATTGGTCTGCTTTAATACAGCAAGAGGAGCGTTCTAAGCTCGATTAGCATTTTCTCTCTGGGAACAATCCTCGCCCTTCATGTGTACGGCTGCCTTTATTCCTTGACCTCCACACTGGAAGCTTGGAGACTTGGAAACAGCCATTTAGAGCTTGGTTGATTAATACAGCGGCCGCTGACTTCACCAGCATTGCTAGCTCTGTGGAGTAGGGGTACGCTGGCATTCCCCCGGTGGAGATATGCAGAAGAATACGGGCAAGGCTTCCCGCCCCGCAGGTCAGCAAAGTGGGTCAGTGGGGTGTGTTTTCCAAAAGCATCGTTAGCCAACTATGGTCGCAAGTTCCGTCATTATCGGCATAGTTCAACGAGTCGGTGTTTTCCCGTCTTGACTGACATGGACGCTACCAAGATGGCTCCACCCGGCTCCGCCCACTTTGGGCTTAAAAAACGCTCTTTAGAAACCTACGGGTGACGTCACAGACACTACTCCCATATTTTTTCACTCCTGGATAAATGAAAATGTGCAGCGAGGCGGATTAGCTGAGGTGACGTGACAGACAGACAGCAGACAAACGGCTAGTAGTGACATCAGCGGCAATCCACCGGTCACTCAAGTGGCCACGCCCTTAATTATGCAGAACTTTAAGGCTTAATATAATTTGAACGGATGAGTTATACAAAAATTCACCCGCCTCACAGTCGTCATGAAGGGCAAAATTAGCGATATAGACCAAAACCAATTTTTGCACTAGGCTGTAAACAATTTTTTTTCTGCTGTAAAGTTGGGCATTTTAACATGGGGATCTATGGGATTGACTCTCTTCTGCAGCCGGTCTCTAGCGGCCAGTGGATGAACTGCAGTTTGAGTCACTTCCGTGTTGGTTTCAAGAGAGAGACAGGCAGGTTGCCGCTTGATCCCATGGATTTAGAGCCTATGGATTTAGCCGCTGAACGGTGCTCTCCGTTTACACAAGGTCTCTCAACTGAAGTTCAAGAGATCATTGGGAGTACAAGAGCTCCTTTTACTAGGAGTTTGTACACCCTTAAATGTAGGGTTTTGCCTCTTGGTGCAAATCCTGTGTTGAGGACCTGTGGTTGTTGAATTACAGCTGATTCGACTATACTTGCATACACAGTGTGACCTGTCTGATGCGGCAGCTGTTAGAGTCGTTGCCTGTGTTGCATAGCAGGGTTTTTATTTTGGGGTGGAGCAATGAAGGGAGGTGTGTGTTTCTTTTTGGTAGGGGTTTGTTTGTTTGGGTGTCAATTTTAAATATCAACAGTAATTCTCAGAAATCGCAGAAATGACTGCCCCATTAAGGAACTGATTGAGCTTTTCCCCCTCGCATGAATCATGAAAGGTAGACAGTTATTCAGACACTTAAGGTTCAGTTGTATAATATGTATGTTTGCATGGAAGACAAGTGATGAGCCTTTTGAGATGTGAACTTTTGTCCCACTCATTCTCAGAACATCCTACCAGAGATATTGGGCGAAAGCTGAAAGCAGCTCTGAAGGAGCAGCTACGAATGATTCATGAGAAGATTGAAGCCAAAAAGATCGCCAAACTAGCCCTCGCTGAGGTCCGTAGTGTTTTGGCTCAAGAGGAAGGGGACAGACAAGCTGATCTCGCTGCTAAAAAAATCAAAGAAGAGGCAGAAGCTAAATTACAAAAGGAACGGATACAAAGAGAACAAGAGGAGAAACAAGCCAAGGAGAAAGCAGAGAGGGAGCGAGTGGAACAAGAAAATCTGGCCAAAGAAAAAGCAGAAAAAGAAAGACTTGAGAAGGAAAAAGCAGAAAAAGAAAGACAGGAGAAAGAAAAGGCAGAAAGGGAAAGAATTGAGAAAGAAAAGGCAGAAAAAGAAAGACTGGTCAAAGAAAAGACAGTAAAGGAAAGATTGGCCAAAGAAAAGGCAGAAAAGGAAAGACTAGCCAAAGAAAAGGCAGAAAAAGAAAGACTAGCCAAAGAAAAGGTGGAAAAAGAAAGACTAGCCAAAGAAAAGGCAGAAAAAGAAAGAATTGAGAAAGAAAAGGTGGAAAAAGAAAGACTAGCCAAAGAAAAGGCAGAAAAAGAAAGATTGGCCAAAGAAAAGGCGGAAAAAGAAAGAATTGAGAAAGAAAAGGCGGAAAAGGAAAGACTAGCCAAAGAAAAGGCGGAAAAAGAAAGACTAGCCAAAGAAAAGGCAGAAAAAGAAAGAATTGAGAAAGAAAAGGCAGAAAAAGAAAGAATAGCCAAAGAAAAGGCAGAAAAAGAAAGAATTGAGAAAGAAAAGGCAGAAAAAGAAAAGGTGGAAAAGGAAAGACTGGCCAAAGAAAAGGCAGAAAAAGAAAGAATTGAGAAAGAAAAGGCGGAGAAGGAAAGACTGGCCAAAGAAAAGGCGGAAAAAGAAAGATTGGCCAAAGAAAAGGCAGAAAAAGAAAGAATTGAGAAAGAAAAGGCGGAAAAAGAAAGACTAGCCAAAGAAAAGGCGGAAAAGGAAAGACTGGCCAAAGAAAAGGCAGAAAAAGAAAGACTTGAGAAAGAAAAGGCAGAAAAAGAAAGATTGGCCAAAGAAAGACTTGAGAAAGAAAAGGCAGAAAAAGAAAGATTGGCCAAAGAAAGACTTGAGAAAGAAAAGGCAGAAAAAGAAAGATTGGCCAAAGAAAAGGCAGAAAAGGAAAGACTTGAGAAAGAAAAGGCAGAAAAAGAAAGATTGGCCAAAGAAAGACTTGAGAAAGAAAAGGCAGAAAAAGAAAGATTGGCCAAAGAAAAGGCAGAAAAGGAAAGACTTGAGAAAGAAAAGGCAGAAAAAGAAAGATTGGCCAAAGAAAAGAAAGAAAAAGAAAGATTTGAGAAAGAAAAGGTAGAAAAAGAAAGACTAGCCAAAGAAAAGGCAGAAAAAGAAAGATTGGCCAAAGAAAAGAAAGAAAAAGAAAGAATTGAGAAAGAAAAGCCAGAAAAGGAAAGACTTGAGAAAGAAAAGCCAGAAAAGGAAAGACTTGAGAAAGAAAAGAAAGAAAAAGAAAGAATTGAGAAAGAAAAGCCAGAAAAGGAAAGACTTGAGAAAGAAAAGCCAGAAAAAGAAAGAATTGAGAAAGAAAAGCCAGAAAAGGAAACACTTGAGAAAGAAAAAACAGAAAAGGAAAGATTGGCCAAAGAAAAGAAAGAAAAAGAAAGACTTGAAAAAGAAAAGCCAGAAAGGGGAAGAAAGGAGAAAGTAGAGAAAGAAAGAGAGAAGGCGCCAAAGGAGAAAGATGTAAAGGAGAAGAAAATGAAGGAAAGAGAAGACGTGAACGATAACAAACAAGAACCGGTGGCCAAGTTAAATACAAAAGCACATGGACAAAAAGTTGATGAATCCGAAAAGGAAAAAGAATCTGCGGATGAACAGAAAACCAAAGAGGAGAAAATATCCACCCGTGGTTTACTTAAATCTTCAAACAAAAAAATCAAGAAATAAATAATAGTGAACGGCCATAACTGAGATTTAATTCAATAAAGAGAAAAACTCCTAGTGTGTTGAGCAGGAACTGTTGGGAAGTGAACGACTCTAAAGCAAGACGAGTGTAGAAATGAAACTCTACAGCGCTGAAGCTTTAGCTGAGAGGAAGAAGTCGTAACCCAAGTGTCGAGTCCGACTCGTCTCAGCCAATCCGCTCGCTCAGATTAAACATGAAGTCTCCGATCCATTAAGAGCTTCAGTCCTAAATACATTTAGTCAGTTATATAAATTTGTGTGTTTAATAGATTTAATTAGTGAATATTTATGGTTTCCGTTTATTTCGTGCCAGATAAAAACTGCACTAGTTGCTAAATTAAATATCAATTGTAAGGTTATATATTTAAAAAGATTATGCTCTTTGCTTAAATGCAGTTAGCTACTTTTTATTTGCTAACTACTTTTATTTTGACGGTACACTGATTAGATCTCTTTACACGTGACTTTGTGTTTTTGGGGATCGAATCACAATCACGACTGAATTCCTCAAACCGGCGATCCGTGTTTCCCCTGTTGTACGGTAGGGGGCGCTGTTACACATCTTCTGGAAGAGGACTGAATCGCCAGATCCTAAAACAAGCGAAGAAGAAGCAGAAACGAGCGATAGACGCACATGTCAATTATAACGTGATCATCCAACATTCAACAGCGTATAAATCAGCGTTAGAGAATGAAGTGTCGAACCCAGGAAGGGTTAACGACTGTGAAGCTGAGGTGTTGATGGACTCGATCGAATCCCATCCGGACGAACTTTTTTTTTCTTTTTTTTCACTGTTGCTTTTTTATGACATTTACCAAGTGTTGATTAAAAAGAATGCATGATGATCCGAAATGTTGGTGCTGGCTGGCAACTTTTTTAAAAACGCTAGCAGGGAAAGAGTTGATGAATGTGTAAATGTATAATAATTTTCATAATATATTGTGTTTGTTACAAAAAATCTAAATCCATCACTTTCCCAGACTGAGATGGTTGTTTAAAACTCAAATCTGTGAAGTGACTTGAAATCCTACGAAGGACCTAGAAGGACAATGTGGTGGAAAAAAATTTAGATATCCTTTGCGTTGCCTTGAAACTTTGCGTTGGCTTGTGAATCTTTTGCGTTCCTTGAAAAAACTTCCCGTTCGCTTGCGCAAATTTTGTTCGCTTGCAAATCTTTTGCGTTCCCTTAAAAAACTATATGTTCGCTTATACATCTTTTGCGTTCACTGCGCAAAACTTTTTGCGTTCCCTTAAAAAACTTTGCGTTCGCTTGCAAATCTTTTGCGTTCGCTTGCAAATTTTTGCATTCGCTTGCAAAACTTTGCCTTTGCTTGTAAATCTTTTGCGTTCGGTTGAAAACTTTGCATTCGCTTGCAAATATTTTGCGTTCCTTTGAAAAACTTTGCGTTCGCTTGCAAATATTTTGCGTTCCTTTGAAAAACTTTGCGTTCGCTTGTAAATCTTTTGCGTTCGGTTGAAAAAACTTTCCGTTAGCTTGCAAATATTTTGCGTTCCTTTGAAAAACTTTGCGTTCGCTTGCAAATATTTTGCGTTCCTTTGAAAAACTTTGCGTTCGCTTGTAAATCTTTTGCGTTCGGTTGAAAAACTTTGCGTTCGCTTGCAAATTTTTGCGTTCCCTTGAAAAACTGTTGCTTATACATCTTTTCCGTTCCCTTGAAAAACTTTGCGTTCGCTTGAAAATCTTTTGCGTTCGCTTGTAAATATTTTGCATTCGGTTGAGAAAACTTTGCGTTCGCTTGCGAATTTTTTGCGTTCCCTTGAAAAACTTTGCGTTCGCTTGCAAATCTTTTGCATTCCTTGAAAAAACTTTGCGTTCGCTTGCAAAACTTTTGCGTTCCCTTGCAAATCCTTTGTTTGCTTGCAAATTTTTTGCGTTCGCTTGAAAAAACTTTGCGTTCGCTCGCAAAACTTTTGCGTTCACTCGATAAAAAAAATTTGCAGGCAAACTTTGCGTTTGCTTGCAAAACGTTTTTGTTTTCCCTTATAAATTTTGTTCACTCACAAAAGTTTTGCGTTCCTTTGAGAATCTTGGCGTTCACTCGGAAAAAAAAAATGCAGGCAAACATAAAGTTTCTTTGTGGAAGTAAAACATAGTTTGGAGCTCCGGCTTAACTCCCAAGATACACCCGGTTATACACAAGGGACTTTTGGACAAACCGGTCTTCACGAGAGAACTCAAATAATTTTTCCTCCCATCATATTTCTTCCATCACCAGGTCCCTTTAGGGCTCTGTAAGACCCTGTAATAATAGGAGTTTTGAAATTGCATTTGAATCTAAAAGATCTTACAAGTTTTTTCTTCATTTGTTCCTGAATGTGTTAATGTTCACTCTTTTCTCATGAATACAATTTTTGTATATAAGTGTGACTTCACTGTGTGCGATTAGTGAGCGGTTTTAAACTGTATGTCCAATAATGTGTAAAACACGCGTGTTGTTTCATGTGCCTTAAGTCCAGAACCACGACGAGATGCAATAACTCAATTATTATTCATCTCTTTTCACACTGACAGCTTCTCTCAGTCGTTGTTGAAGAAATCCTTTCACAGTGACCGTCTGTCCTAAAGTCCGTTATTTGTAAGGCTAGTTCTGCTTGTGTGCGGTGTGAACTCAGTCTGTAATGTGAAACGCATCAGTTCTGCTGTTTCTGAGCGAGGGAACGCGTGTAAAGTTACACCCAGGATCAAGTGTTTAACATTTACTTTCATTCATGCAGTGGCGAGTGTATTTATACCCTGCTTTCTTTTAACTTTGTTTTCAACTAAATTTGCAGATCAGAAATTGTCTGCTAAATTGTATGCATTTTTTTGTACTTATAGTATTTTTATTTATACGTTTACGGGTTTTGTCACCCAGAATAGTGAGATATTGATCCTATCATCTGTAGTTCTTTGGTGAACAACCATTTATTGTTTTGTGAAACTTTAACTGTGTTAATCGTATAATGCCAATCATATAATGGCTTGTTTTTAGGTGTTAAATTTGAAGTGTGTAATTTCTTCACCAGTTGATATGATATGATATCACACCAGATATGTTTCATGTCTGACTGCTTCAACACACAGCAATGCTTTGCAATGTTTGAGAGAGATCAACATGCGAATGACTGAATTATAGTGCATATTTATGTGGGATATGAGAAAGTACTTCTCATCATTTTAATGTGTTTATTGAAATGGTTTATTAAGTGTTCGATGAAACCTAAGCTGTGGTTAAATATTCTGAGAAAGTATCAAGGTAACCGCCTCCAATAAATGTGAATTTTTCTCTTATTTAAAATATTCTTGATCTGTTTGAAACACGGTCTGGTGTGTGTGTGTGTGTGTGTGTGTGTGCGCGTGGATAAAGCCCTGACTTTCTTCTCACAGTTCTTTTTTTATTCTCTTCCACACAAGATGAATAGTGCGAAATGCACATTTTATGTAAAAGATGGATTCGCGGATAACCTATTTCTTTCAGTACAAGCTACTAGATCACGATGCTGGATCCCAAAGTTGACCATCCATTTTGAGAAGGAATTAAACCTAATTGTCATTATTTGATTGGGCTTCTTAAAGGGATAGTTCGGCCAAAAATGATATTTAACACATGCATTACTCACCCTCAAGCCGTTCGAGATGCATATGTCAATCTTGTTTCAGACGAACACATTTTCAGTTATTTTAGAAAATGTCTTAGACCCTTCAGTGGATATAATGTGAAGCAATGGGGTCCACCTCCTTCAAGTCCCAAAATGTGCATACATCCTTCACAAAAGTGGGATAAACGAAGGCCTTCTGAGGGTAATCCGTGCGGTTCTACGTCACGACGGTTCCTACGCTACGTCCTACCTCGTACGCCGACTTCCATCACCCGTGAACGCGCGTCGATCGTTGCCGGAAGTCAGATATTTTCATTTATAAAGTTTTAAATATGTATATTTTTACGACAAAACCGCACGGATTACCCTCAGAAGGCCTTCGTTTATCCCCCTGGAGCCGGATGGATTACTTTTGTGAAGGATGTATGCACATTTTGGGACTTGAAGGAGGTGGACCCCATTGCTTCACATTATATCCACTGAAGGGTCTAAGACATTTTCTAAAATAACTGAAAATTGACATATGCATCTCGAACGGCTTGAGGGTGAGTAATGCATGTGTTAAATATCATTTTTGGCCGAACTATCCCTTTAATACCATATCCTAACCAGACATGCTGTGATAAAAGTCGTCTTTTCTATATTAATCAGCGTTTTTGTCCTAACCAGCTGCGGAAGCCTTTCTCGATGATTTTATTTTAGAAACAGTTTCTATTTCTGCGACGTCGCGGCTGGAACAACTTTAAAGTATAACGATGATAATCTCAGGTACTGTTTATGTGCTTTATTTAAAGTTAAAGTCCCCCTGTAGTCGATCATTTAAAAACTAAAACTCATCTTTGATCTCCAAAATGACATATTTAAACGTTTTTCCTTGAAACAAATGTCTTCATGCCTTAAAATATCTTGAATGTAACTCGACACCCTTGCCTCATTTAGTATGCGCGGGTCTATGAATATGCAAATGAGCCCCGCCTCCACTCACTCACTCAGCTCAGAGATCCACTGGTTGACGATCACACGTTGATCTGATTGGTTACAAGGTCGTTTGTGACGTCAGAAACACCAGCGATTTCAAACCGTGTTTTTGAGACTGTCTTTGGTTCACTGCAGTTTTAAGCAGAAAATACTCAGCAATGCTGTCGACTTATGAACTTACACATGGTGTGTCTTAAAGCGTATTAAAAAACCACATAGACATACAAACAATATTAAAATATGGATTTTCAAAAGCTTTAAATGCATCTAATGTGAGTTTGAATGGCAATGCGTGACCTTTTATAGCCGTACTAAGTGACAAAAGATAATTCATACATTTAAGGAAACAGGAACATTCAAACTGTGAACAAACAATGAATTCTATGACAAAGATGGTTTCAGTCATAGTTTTTTGAGACTCCACCCACATGCTCTTCTGATTGGCTGTGATCTTTGATCAGTTCGCATCACGTCTGATTAGGATACAGTGTAAGGTATTGTTTGTATTGTGTCTGATTTTACTCCACATCCATACAGGTCTGACTGAGAAGCCGGTTCCGCTGGCATCAAGCAGGAACGCCTTAGAAGAACAAGGTAAGGAAGACGGTGAAAACAGTTATTCACAGACCAGGATACATTATCACATGCAGGAGTATTCAAGTATATATACAAGAATATACAAGTTCTCAGCGTGTCCTGTGTTATCTGAGGCCAGTGTTCACGAGCAAACCATTAAAAATAGCATAATACTGTATACTGTTAACTCCCCGAGCGTCAGAAAGGAAAGAAACCAAGCATGTTTCCTCAGAAGGATTTGCTCTCCATGCATATAAATATTTGAATGGTTTTGACTTTGTTCACACAAAATATAGGTATATTAGCCATTATGGGCCAGATCCAGTAAATCAAAGTAAGTTGAGCTGATTCATGATGAATTCCCTTATATCTTTGCAACGTTTTGCTGTGTCAAAAAGATTGCTGTGTTTTGCTGTGATGCTTTTGAGTTGCTTGAAATATGATTGGAATCACTTCAAAAACTTGAAAATACAGTAAAGTGCAGCAAGTCTGTCATATCTGCTACATAAAATTATAATGAGAACATCATTATAATTGTGCGCTTGAGATGTGGGTTTTAATGGTGAGACTTTTGTTTTTGTAATCAGGCTCTCAAAAATTATATCAATTTTGGATTTAGATTTATCGGCCAATATATCTGTTATCGGCTCTCAAATATAAATAATTGTTGGTATTGTCCAAATTTTTTTTATATCTATGCATCCCTACTGTAAACTTAAGGACCATCTACACCAGGGATGTATTTATGGTTGTACAGTGTTAGTTGAAACTCTGCACTAGTCCTCAAATCTGTTTTAATTTAAAGTATGACTGTTGTCATTTGTTGCATTTCAGAGTTACATGCAGAATTTCTGCCTGGTGAAAACAAAGGTAAGAGAAATATTTACATTACTTATATTATTAATTGTATTAATTATGTATTTATTTTTATATGCTAAATTACAAAATGTGTGTCCTGTAAAGACTCTCCACATGAGTCTACACCCAATGCGGATCCTTCATTAGAGTTGAGCGGGTCCTTAACTCCTGAGTCTCCGACGGAGGCGGCAGGATTAGCAGAAGAACCGGCGCTGGAGTCCAGCGTGGGAAAAGAAGGTCTGTTGATCTGGGTTTAATGCTGTTAAAGGTAGCGATGCACCCACATGAGAACTCTGGGCTGAAACGCAAACTTCAGGATAGCCAAAAATGTTAATTGTTTTAATTTAATTTTTGTGTAATTGCATTAATATTAAACTTTTTTTAAATTAAACACCGAAATTAAAATTTTATTTTAAAAAAGTTTAATTATCAGTTAATTAGTCAAATTGATTTAAATTGACCAAATTAAATTGCACATAAGGCAGTTTTATGTCTTTTTAATAATAGAAATGTTTCTACTCCAATTTGTTAATGCAATAAAAACGTTTAAACAAAAGCTGTAATAATTCGTTTTCAAGACGAATTTGTGATTTTTTTCACTCATTGTGAAAATTTACACGCTACATTTTATAAAGTTGTTTTCAATTAAATCTAATGCTGTGGTGATTATTTACAGCCATAAAGAAGAAACCAAAACTTCTTAATAAATTTGACAAAACGATCAAATCTGAGATCAACGCTGCAGAGAAATTACGCAAGAAGGTAACAGCGTATACTATACTGGCAGAACAAATGTTTTAGTTAAATTTGTTGACCGTATAATAGAAGTCTGTCTCTTTTTCAGGGCAAAGTTGAGGAATCTCTCCGAGCTTTTGAAGCTCTTGTCCAGAAATTCCCACATAGTCCGAGGTGCCGATACGGCAAAGCCCAGGTAACACATTAGCATGACAATTAACATTAGATATGTTTCCATCCAAAGTTGTGAATTTAACTTATGTGCAAAATTGGAATATCGGATAAAACATTTGCGAATAAAGCAGCGTTTCAATCCCATGTGTTCAAGAGAACAAAATCGGCACAAATTGGTGCAAAATATCAGGAATAAAAGTGTAAGCTGCTGCAATCTTTCTCTTTTTTCCCTCCATCATAAACGAGTGTGTGTCGAGCGTCATCATAAACAAGTGTGTGTCGAGCGTCATCATAAACGAGTGTGTGTCGAGCGTCATCATGAACGAGTGTGTGTCGAGCGTCATCATGAACGAGTGTGTGTCGAGCGTCATCATAAACAAGTGTGTGTCGAGCGTCATCATAAACGAGTGTGTGTCGAGCGTCATCATAAACGAGTGTGTGTCGAGCGTCATCATGAACGAGTGTGTGTCGAGCGTCATCATGAACGAGTGTGTGTCGAGCGTCATCATGAACGAGTGTGTGTCGAGCGTCATCATAAACGAGTGTGTGTCGAGCGTCATCATGAACGAGTGTGTGTCGAGCGGCATCATGAACGAGTGTGTGTCGAGCGTCATCATAAACGAGTGTGTGTCGAGCGTCATCATAAACGAGTGTGTGTCGAGCGTCATCATGAACGAGTGTGTGTCGAGCGTCATCATGAACGAGTGTGTGTCGAGCGTCATCATGAACGAGTGTGTGTCGAGCGTCATCATAAACGAGTGTGTCGAGCGTCATCATAAACGAGTGTGTGTCGAGCGTCATCATGAGCGAGTGTGTGTCGAGCGTCATCATCAACGAGTGTGTGTCGAGCGTCATCATAAGCGAGTGTGTGTCGAGCGTCATCATAAACGAGTGTGTCGAGCGTCATCATGAACGAGTGTGTGTCGAGCGTCATCATGAACGAGTGTGTGTCGAGCGTCATCATGAACGAGTGTGTGTCGAGCGTCATCATGAACGAGTGTGTGTCGAGCGTCATCATGAACGAGTGTGTGTCGAGCGTCATCATGAGCGAGTGTGTGTCGAGCGTCATCATCAACGAGTGTGTGTCGAGCGTCATCATCAACGAGTGTGTGTCGAGCGTCATCATGAGCAAGTGTGTGTCGAGCGTCATCATGAACGAGTGTGTGTCGAGCGTCATCATGAACGAGTGTGTGTCGAGCGTCATCATGAACGAGTGTGTGTCGAGCGTCATCATGAACGAGTGTGTGTCGAGCGTCATCATAAGCGAGTGTGTGTCGAGCGTCATCATGAACGAGTGTGTGTCGAGCGTCATCATAAGCGAGTGTGTGTCGAGCGTCATCATCAACGAGTGTGTGTCGAGCGTCATCATAAGCGAGTGTGTGTCGAGCGTCATCATGAACGAGTGTGTGTCGAGCGTCATCATGAACGAGTGTGTGTCGAGCGTCATCATGAGCGAGTGTGTGTCGAGCGTCATCATCAACGAGTGTGTGTCGAGCGTCATCATAAACGAGTGTGTGTCGAGCGTCATCATAAACGAGTGTGTCGAGCGTCATCATGAACGAGTGTGTGTCGAGCGTCATCATAAACGAGTGTGTGTCGAGCGTCATCATGAACGAGTGTGTGTCGAGCGTCATCATGAACGAGTGTGTGTCGAGCGTCATCATGAACGAGTGTGTGTCGAGCGTCATCATGAGCGAGTGTGTGTCGAGCGTCATCATCAACGAGTGTGTGTCGAGCGTCATCATCAACGAGTGTGTGTCGAGCGTCATCATGAGCGAGTGTGTGTCGAGCGTCATCATGAACGAGTGTGTGTCGAGCGTCATCATGAACGAGTGTGTGTCGAGCGTCATCATCAACGAGTGTGTGTCGAGCGTCATCATAAGCGAGTGTGTGTCGAGCGTCATCATGAACGAGTGTGTGTCGAGCGTCATCATGAGCGAGTGTGTGTCGAGCGTCATCATGAACGAGTGTGTGTCGAGCGTCATCATGAACGAGTGTGTGTCGAGCGTCATCATGAACGAGTGTGTGTCGAGCGTCATCATGAACGAGTGTGTGTCGAGCGTCATCATAAGCGAGTGTGTGTCGAGCGTCATCATGAACGAGTGTGTGTCGAGCGTCATCATGAGCGAGTGTGTGTCGAGCGTCATCATGAACGAGTGTGTGTCGAGCGTCATCATGAACGAGTGTGTCGAGCGTCATCATAAGCGAGTGTGTGTCGAGCGTCATCATCAACGAGTGTGTGTCGAGCGTCATCATAAGCGAGTGTGTGTCGAGCGTCATCATGAACGAGTGTGTGTCGAGCGTCATCATGAACGAGTGTGTGTCGAGCGTCATCATAAGCGAGTGTGTGTCGAGCGTCATCATGAACGAGTGTGTCGAGCGTCATCATAAACGAGTGTGTGTCGAGCGTCATCATAAACGAGTGTGTGTCGAGCGTCATCATAAGCGAGTGTGTGTCGAGCGTCATCATAAACGAGTGTGTGTCGAGCGTCATCATAAGCGAGTGTGTGTCGAGCGTCATCATGAACGAGTGTGTCGAGCGTCATCATAAACGAGTGTGTGTCGAGCGTCATCATAAGCGAGTGTGTGTCGAGCGTCATCATCAACGAGTGTGTGTCGAGCGTCATCATAAGCGAGTGTGTGTCGAGCGTCATCATGAACGAGTGTGTGTCGAGCGTCATCATGAACGAGTGTGTGTCGAGCGTCATCATGAGCGAGTGTGTGTCGAGCGTCATCATCAACGAGTGTGTGTCGAGCGTCATCATAAACGAGTGTGTGTCGAGCGTCATCATAAACGAGTGTGTGTCGAGCGTCATCATGAGCGAGTGTGTGTCGAGCGTCATCATCAACGAGTGTGTGTCGAGCGTCATCATAAGCGAGTGTGTGTCGAGCGTCATCATGAACGAGTGTGTGTCGAGCGTCATCATGAACGAGTGTGTGTCGAGCGTCATCATGAGCGAGTGTGTGTCGAGCGTCATCATCAACGAGTGTGTGTCGAGCGTCATCATCAACGAGTGTGTGTCGAGCGTCATCATAAACGAGTGTGTGTCGAGCGTCATCATAAACGAGTGTGTCGAGCGTCATCATCAACGAGTGTGTGTCGAGCGTCATCATCAACGAGTGTGTGTCGAGCGTCATCATAAG
>NW_026606849.1:510000-592500 GCF_029890125.1 Rhinichthys klamathensis goyatoka | reverse complement strand
TTGCCAAAGTGCATTATGGGTTCATCCTGAAATCTGAGAACAAGATTGCAGAGAGCATACCGTACTTACGGGTAATCCTAATGTCAGGCACAGAAATATGCAAACATATCGCCGCTGTCTCTAACCTCGTATCTCCAAAAACGCTACTTTTCAGGAAGTGGAGAAAACACTATTTTTTAAATAATGAAACGCTGTGGTGTTAAAGTTGATATTGTGGCTTTATGTGTGCTGAGTAACTTGCATGTGTCATTATATTATTAACATTTTACCAAAATCAAGTTGTCGGACATGCATGTTATCAAATACTGTTTCTTGAGGAAAGAAAACTCTACAAATAAAGAACTGGTTGTTTGAGTGAGAACATTGCATTGCAAACAAGCAGAAACGCTGCCAAATGTGGGCGGAGTTATGAAGTTTGACTGACAGTCTGAGGAGCCAATGGAGTTACGAGATTCAGTCACAAGCTCTTTTTAATGCTTTTCATTGGTTAGAGATTGCCAAACCCACAGACGGATGTAAATGGTGATTTAGTAGAAATGATTTATGAAAAAAATTTAAAACGGCGAAATATGGAGATACGAGGTTTCCGCCCGACAGCGATTATTATTATTTTATAATAATCTATTATTTTGCTATTTTTTTTCTCCTTGGGGTGTGTGTGTGTGTGTGTGTGTGTGAATGTGTCTGTGTATATTTATGTGTGTGCGTGCGCACCCGTGTGTATATATATGTCTGTGTGTGTGTGCGCGCACGTGTGTGTGTGTGTATGTATGTATGTTTGTGTGTGTGTGTGTGTATATATGTGTGTGTGCGTTTGTGTATATGTGTGTGTGTGTATATATGTGTGTTTGTGTATATCTGCGTTTGTGTATATGTGTGTGTGTGTATATATATGTGTGTGTGCGTTTGTATATATCTGCGTTTGTGTATGTGTGTGTGTGTGTGTGTATATATGTGTGTGTGCGTTTGTGTATATCTGCGTTTGTGTATATGTGTGTGTGCGTTTGTGTATATCTGCGTTTGTGTATATGTGTGTGTGTGTGTGTTTAGGAGGGTTTAGAGTCCGGGGAGCCAGGAACTGATGACGGGAGGTTTTACTTTCATCTCGGAGACGCTCTACAGAGAACAGGAGACGAGAGTGTAAGATATAAGCGAAGTTACTGGGAGTGAGTTTGATCCTCCAGTCGTTGTATCTGGTGTGTGTTGATGTGTGTGTGTGTGTGTGTGTTCAGGCGTATGAGTGGTACGAGACGGGGCACCGGCGGGGTCACTTCGCCTCAGTGTGGCAGAGATCTCTCTATAACGTCCCGGGACTCAGAGCTCAGCCCTGGTGGACGCCGGAAGACACCGGATACACAGATCTCGTCAAGGTCACATGGAAAAACAAAATCACCCAATCACTTTCTGTCGAAGATTAAGATTAAAGGAAGATTTTAAAAAAAAATTGTGAATTTAAACACATTTACGAGGTGATGATGATGTGAAAGTTAGAGAGAGACTCATTTATATAAGTTTACAAAGAGCTCAAGACAACATGTAAGCCGAGTCATTTTAAAAGCTTGTTTTTATATGTATATTTATATTAATTTAAATGCAAGAGTTTGATATTGTGCATATGTATATATTATATGAATTAAAAATAATTATAATTCATATAATGTAAGTATATTAAATAATTAGCAGCAAAAGCCGAGCAATTTTGTCTCAGATTCTTTCGCCGCTTTAATTTGGAGCGAGAGAGAAAAGGGGCGTGGCTTTATTGCTCGCAGCTGATTGGTCCAGTTTGGGTTTGTGATCTCTAACCCAGAATAAAACCTGCTAAAATCTAATCCACCTTCTTGAGCACGAAAAGAGTTTTCCGCGAACTAATCTCAAAACGCACCTGTGTAGAAACTGAAACCAGGTTCGGGAAACAGGCTTCCCGTAGTCTATCAATTAATTTACTAGTGCTTTCAACTAAAGCTTAATAGTGCTTCATTTAAGTTTGCATTATTTGAGTTTGTCAAAAAGGCCTTTATATCCTCTACTGGTAAATGTTTATTTGAATATGCTTGCATATTGTTTCACAGTGTTTATGATTGGAACATATCCTGTAATTACAGTGTAACCTCTGTGTGTGTGTGTGTGTGTGTGTGTGTGTGTCTCTCTTGTGTTCACGTGTGTGTTTGCAGGTGTTGGAACGAAACTGGTTGACCATTAGAGATGAAGCGCTGTCGGTGTTGGATGGAAACAGCGGACAGTTTCTGCCAGAAGATGAAAATCTGAGAGAGAAAGGAGACTGGGGACAGTTTACACTCTGGCAGCAGGGTAATATATATATATATATATATATATATACAAACATACATTATTGCTATATAATATGCACCAACATTTAGCCTACATTTACCAACAAATTCCAGATATAATTACACTGGGTATAAATCCATCCTGGGGGTGGCGATATGACACTATATGAGTATGATATATCTAACAATATAGTTATTTTTACTTTAAAATAGGTTTTTATCATATCAAAATATTTGATACCATATATTTTGAGAAATTGGACAAATTCTGATAAATTTCATAATTCTCGCCACCGATTTCAATATCACAAACAAACTAATAACATGAGTAAGAAACAAACCTCTCAAGCTTACGTGAAAAGCCAGTGATAATAGAAGAACAAAGAAACTAATTACAAGGAATAGGACAAAAAAACTACGATAGAACAAAGACAAATGAAATCAACATACCTGAAAAACTACGAGCATTACAAATAAGAAATACCACGTAAATTGTATAAAATGTACAAAAAACACTGCATAGTCTTCACCATGTACATCAAAATAGGCTTATTCTTATTAAAGCTACTGAAGTTATTCAGTCGAAACCAGTGAGTGATTCTCTCTGTCTTTTGTAGTTTGATCAACATTAATGACAGACGGGTTTATTAGGCTACTGTCACTTTAAGAGCGAATGCACTGATCTAATATACTGATACACGCGTGCTTTCTTTCTCTCCTGTTTACATTCACTTATGACATAACCCACTGTGTTTATGTGGATACTCACAAAGATGGGCATTTTCACACATAAGTGTGTGTATTCAACCCTTCAAGCCCAATAAGGTGTGTGTGTCGCTCAGAAAGCACACGTTTATACTGAAACGAGTTCTCCTTCACTGCTTGTTGCACTTGTTTTTAAACTGCGAGGCTTAAACATGCATTAAAATAATAAGGAATTTATATAAACACAGTCAGTTAGGGATTAAAGTGTGTGTATTTAACAATTTAAGTCACATAATATGTACTATGTTTCATCTTATTAATCTATTATTAAGGTTATTAGGCTGCTGTCACTTTAAGAGCGAATACACTGATCTAATATACCGATACACGTCTGCTTTCTGTCTCTCCTGTTTACATTCAGTTATGACATAACCCACAGTGTTTACAGGAATACTCACTAAGATGGGCATTCTGACACATAAGTGTGTGTATTTAACCGTTTAAGCCACATAATATGTACAACGTTTCCTCTTTGTCAGGTCGAAAGGCTGCTTCGTCATGTCGCAGTGTCCCTAAAACCTGTGCTTTGCTGGAACGTTACCCAGAAGCCACTGGCTGCAAAAGAGGCCAGGTAAATCCCCAGAAAATCAATTACTCTTCTCTTTTACAGTGCTTGTTTCTCACAAAGACAAACTGTTGCCTACTAATATAAATCCAGGAGACGTTCTCTTCCTCTTTTAGATCAAGTTTTCAGTGATGCGACCTGGAACTCATGTGTGGCCACACACTGGACCCACGAACTGCCGTCTGCGAATGCATCTTGGCCTCATCATTCCTCCTTCGGGCTGCAGGATCCGCTGTACAAACCAGACCAGGTTAGCTTTACACACTCATTAACACTGTACACACCAGACCGGGTCAGCTTTACACACTCATTAACACTGTACACACCAGACCGGGTCAGCTTTACACACTCATTAACACTGTACACACCAGACCGGGTCAGCTTTACACACTCATTAACACTGTACACACCAGACCGGGTCAGCTTTACACACTCATTAACACTGTACACACCAGACCAGGTCAGCTTTACACACTCATTAACACTGTACACACCAGACCAGGTCAGCTTTACACACTCATTAACACTGTACACACCAGACCAGGTCAGCTTTACACACTCATTAACACTGTACACACCAGACCAGGTCAGCTTTACACACTCATTAACACTGTACACACCAGACCAGGTCAGCTTTACACACTCATTAACACTGTACACACCAGACCAGGTCAGCTTTACACACTCATTAACACTGCACACACCAGACCAGGTCAGCTTTACACACTCATTAACACTGTACACCCCAGACCAGGTCAGCTTTACACACTCATTAACACTGTACACACCAGACCGGGTCAGCTTTACACACTCATTAACACTGTACACACCAGACCGGGTCAGCTTTACACACTCATTAACACTGTACACACCAGACCGGGTCAGCTTTACACACTCATAAACACTGTACACACCAGACCGGGTCAGCTTTACACACTCATTAACACTGTACACCCCAGACCAGGTCAGCTTTACACACTCATTAACACTGTACACACCAGACCGGGTCAGCTTTACACACTCATTAACACTGTACACACCAGACCGGGTCAGCTTTACACACTCATTAACACTGCACACACCAGACCAGGTCAGCTTTACACACTCATTAACACTGCACACACCAGACCAGGTCAGCTTTACACACTCATTAACACTGTACACACCAGACCAGGTCAGCTTTACACACTCATTAACACTGCACACACCAGACCAGGTCAGCTTTACACACTCATTAACACTGCACACACCAGACCGGGTCAGCTTTACACACTCATTAACACTGCACACACCAGACCGGGTCAGCTTTACACACTCATTAACACTGCACACACCAGACCGGGTCAGCTTTACACACTCATTAACACTGCACACACCAGACCAGGTCAGCTTTACACACTCATTAACACTGCACACACCAGACCAGGTCAGCTTTACACACTCATTAACACTGCACACACCAGACCGGGTCAGCTTTACACACTCATTAACACTGCACACACCAGACCAGGTCAGCTTTACACACTCATTAACACTGCACACACCAGACCAGGTCAGCTTTACACACTCATTAACACTGCACACACCAGACCAGGTCAGCTTTACACACTCATTAACACTGTACACACCAGACCAGGTCAGCTTTACACACTCATTAACACTGTACACACCAGACCAGGTCAGCTTTACACACTCATTAACACTGTACACACCAGACCAGGTCAGCTTTACACACACATTAACACTGTACACACCAGACCGGGTCAGCTTTACACACTCATTAACACTGTACACACCAGACCGGGTCAGCTTTACACACACATTAACACTGTACACACCAGACCGGGTCAGCTTTACACACTCATTAACACTGTACACACCAGACCAGGTCAGCTTTACACACTCATTAACACTGTACACACCAGACCGGGTCAGCTTTACACACACATTAACACTGTACACACCAGACCGGGTCAGCTTTACACACTCATTAACACTGTACACACCAGACCAGGTCAGCTTTACACACTCATTAACACTGTACACACCAGACCAGGTCAGCTTTACACACTCATTAACACTGCACACACCAGACCAGGTCAGCTTTACACACTCATTAACACTGTACACACCAGACCAGGTCAGCTTTACACACACATTAACACTGTACACACCAGACCGGGTCAGCTTTACACACTCATTAACACTGTACACACCAGACCAGGTCAGCTTTACACACTCATTAACACTGTACACACCAGACCAGGTCAGCTTTACACACTCATTAACACTGTACACACCAGACCAGGTCAGCTTTACACACTCATTAACACTGCACACACCAGACCAGGTCAGCTTTACACACTCATTAACACTGTACACACCAGACAAGGTCAGCTTTACACACTCATTAACACTGTACACACCAGACCAGGTCAGCTTTACACACTCATTAACACTGTACACACCAGACCAGGTCAGCTTTACACACTCATTAACACTGTACACACCAGACCAGGTCAGCTTTACACACTCATTAACACTGTACACACCAGACCAGGTCAGCTTTACACACTCATTAACACTGTACACACCAGACCGGGTCAGCTTTACACACTCATTAACACTGTACACACCAGACCGGGTCAGCTTTACACACTCATTAACACTGCACACACCAGACCGGGTCAGCTTTACACACTCATTAACACTGTACACACCAGACCAGGTCAGCTTTACACACTCATTAACACTGTACACACCAGACCAGGTCAGCTTTACACACTCATTAACACTGTACACACCAGACCGGGTCAG
Source organism: Rhinichthys klamathensis goyatoka (assembly GCF_029890125.1). Lineage (NCBI taxonomy): Eukaryota > Metazoa > Chordata > Actinopteri > Cypriniformes > Leuciscidae > Rhinichthys > Rhinichthys klamathensis. The sequence continues at coordinate 586,065 of NW_026606849.1, read as the reverse complement.
CTTTACACACTCATTAACACTGTACACACCAGACCGGGTCAGCTTTACACACTCATTAACACTACACACACCAGACCAGGTCAGCTTTACACACTCATTAACACTGCACACACCAGACCAGGTCAGCTTTACACACTCATTAACACTGTACACACCAGACCAGGTCAGCTTTACACACACATTAACACTGTACACACCAGACCGGGTCAGCTTTACACACTCATTAACACTGTACACACCAGACCAGGTCAGCTTTACACACTCATTAACACTGTACACACCAGACCAGGTCAGCTTTACACACTCATTAACACTGTACACACCAGACCAGGTCAGCTTTACACACTCATTAACACTGCACACACCAGACCAGGTCAGCTTTACACACTCATTAACACTGTACACACCAGACCAGGTCAGCTTTACACACACATTAACACTGTACACACCAGACCGGGTCAGCTTTACACACTCATTAACAGTGTACACACCAGACCGGGTCAGCTTTACACACTCATTAACACTGCACACACCAGACCAGGTCAGCTTTACACACACATTAACACTGTACACACCAGACCGGGTCAGCTTTACACACTCATTAACACTGTACACACCAGACAAGGTCAGCTTTACACACTCATTAACACTGTACACACCAGACCAGGTCAGCTTTACACACTCATTAACACTGTACACACCAGACCAGGTCAGCTTTACACACTCATTAACACTGTACACACCAGACCAGGTCAGCTTTACACACTCATTAACACTGTACACACCAGACCAGGTCAGCTTTACACACTCATTAACACTGTACACACCAGACCAGGTCAGCTTTACACACTCATTAACACTGTACACACCAGACCAGGTCAGCTTTACACACTCATTAACACTGCACACACCAGACCGGGTCAGCTTTACACACTCATTAACACTGTACACACCAGACCAGGTCAGCTTTACACACTCATTAACACTGTACTAGGGATGGCTCGATACCACAATTTTGGCTTCGGTACGATACCAGAACCTAATACCTCGGTATCGATACTAAATCGATACCACAGGTTAAAAAAAAAAACAGTCTCAAAATTTAAGTGACACTTAAAAAACACTGCTTGAAATTCTCCACTACCAAATGTGCAAAAAAAATGTATCAAATTGTAAAAAAAAAAAAAAAAAAAAAAAAATCAGTCAGGGACCATATAGTAGGTTAAATTTTGATTTTATAAAAAAAAAACCCTGAAATTATACAATTAAAATAGGTTAATATCTATAATAATAGATTTACATATAATAACAATGATAGAATAATGAAATGACATGTAAACCATTAGCTGTCATGCATCAACAAATATTTATCAACATTTATTGCATTTATTCATCTTGGTTTGGTTACTGTTTGGGTATTAGTTTAATGCATTGCATAAAGTAATGTTAACATGCTAAAAACATGTATTAGTAAATTAAATTTTCTAGGTCATTTAATTACTGATTGATATAGATTAATAAATGCTATATTACTGTTAGGTCAGGTTACCTAATGAATGTTGACAAATGTAGCTTAATTGTAATATTAGTAATATTCATATTACTACTGTTACTCTCTCCCTCTCTCGGCTTATTGCTCTTGGGGTCGCCACAGCGGCACTAATATGCCATTCATTTTACTATCACTAATACTAAAATTCATATTATTCACATTTTTATTCTTTATTCATTCAAATTAAATTAATATATGTTTGTTTGAAAGTGCAAAAATGATGAGACCTAAACTTAATTGGTTCTAGCGTGTCATGCAAGCAGATTTTGAGCTTTCGTGTTTACCGTATCATATATAATTGATAAGCTCTTATGTATGTGCGCTGTTCAATAAAAGTCTAAATTAAATCAGTTGAATGATGGACTAACCTGTCGATCTCTGAACTCTTTGAACAAGTCAAGATGAGCAACTGACAAGTGCTTCGGCAGATTTGATGTGTTGCCTCCCCGTTTGCAGAGTGGTGAATTGAGATCTGTTTCTTTACTTTTCTCATTACCTTTGTTGGCAAAGTAATGCCTTATTTCACTCATACTGCTCTCTCTATTTATTAATTTCGGGCGTGTAGAAATTCGAATGAGCTTCGTTTGATCCATCGTGTTCCTCCGTTGTCACCGTGTGCCGGTTTCGCGTGACCCGCGTCAGTTTAGGTAGCGAACTGACGCCTAGCGGTGAACTTCGAAATAGCAGCGCATCAAATACCGAATTGAACAAAATTATGATATTGTACCTTTGAAATATAATATATACCGGTATTTTTGCAGTACCGGTATACCGCGCATCCCTACACTGTACACACCAGACCAGGTCAGCTTTACACACTCATTAACACTGTACACACCAGACCAGGTCAGCTTTACACACTCATTAACACTGTACACACCAGACCAGGTCAGCTTTACACACTCATTAACACTGTACACACCAGACCAGGTCAGCTTTACACACTCATTAACACTGTACACACCAGACAAGGTCAGCTTTACACACTCATTAACACTGTACACACCAGACCAGGTCAGCTTTACACACTCATTAACACTGTACACACCAGACCGGGTCAGCTTTACACACTCATTAACACTGTACACACCAGACCAGGTCAGCTTTACACACTCATTAACACTGTACACACCAGACCAGGTCAGCTTTACACACTCATTAACACTGTACACACCAGACCAGGTCAGCTTTACACACTCATTAACACTGTACACACCAGACCAGGTCAGCTTTACACACTCATTAACACTGTACACACCAGACAAGGTCAGCTTTACACACTCATTAACACTGTACACACCAGACCAGGTCAGCTTTACACACTCATTAACACTGCACACACCAGACCAGGTCAGCTTTACACACTCATTAACACTGTACACACCAGACCAGGTCAGCTTTACACACTCATTAACACTGTACACACCAGACCAGGTCAGCTTTACACACTCATTAACACTGTACACACCAGACCAGGTCAGCTTTACACACTCATTAACACTGTACACACCAGACAAGGTCAGCTTTACACACTCATTAACACTGTACACACCAGACCAGGTCAGCTTTACACACTCATTAACACTGTACACACCAGACCAGGTCAGCTTTACACACTCATTAACACTGTACACACCAGACCGGGTCAGCTTTACACACTCATTAACACTGTACACACCAGACCGGGTCAGCTTTACACACTCATTATCACTGTACACACCAGACCGGGTCAGCTTTACACACTCATTAACACTGTACACACCAGACCGGGTCAGCTTTACACACTCATTAACACTGTACACACCAGACCGGGTCAGCTTTACACACTCATTAACACTGCACACACCAGACCAGGTCAGCTTTACACACTCATTAACACTGTACACACCAGACCAGGTCAGCTTTACACACTCATTAACACTGTACACACCAGACCGGGTCAGCTTTACACACTCATTAACACTGTACACACCAGACCAGGTCAGCTTTACACACTCATTAACACTGTACACACCAGACCAGGTCAGCTTTACACACTCATTAACACTGTACACACCAGACCAGGTCAGCTTTACACACTCATTAACACTGTACACACCAGACCAGGTCAGCTTTACACACTCATTAACACTGTACACACCAGACCAGGTCAGCTTTACACACTCATTAACACTGTACACACCAGACCAGGTCAGCTTTACACACTCATTAACACTGCACACACCAGACCAGGTCAGCTTTACACACTCATTAACACTGTACACACCAGACCAGGTCAGCTTTACACACTCATTAACACTGTACACACCAGACCAGGTCAGCTTTACACACTCATTAACACTGTACACACCAGACCAGGTCAGCTTTACACACTCATTAACACTGTACACACCAGACAAGGTCAGCTTTACACACTCATTAACACTGTACACACCAGACCAGGTCAGCTTTACACACTCATTAACACTGTACACACCAGACCAGGTCAGCTTTACACACTCATTAACACTGTACACACCAGACCGGGTCAGCTTTACACACTCATTAACACTGTACACACCAGACCGGGTCAGCTTTACACACTCATTATCACTGTACACACCAGACCGGGTCAGCTTTACACACTCATTAACACTGTACACACCAGACCGGGTCAGCTTTACACACTCATTAACACTGTACACACCAGACCGGGTCAGCTTTACACACTCATTAACACTGCACACACCAGACCAGGTCAGCTTTACACACTCATTAACACTGCACACACCAGACCAGGTCAGCTTTACACACTCATTAACACTGTACACACCAGACCAGGTCAGCTTTACACACTCATTAACACTGTACACACCAGACCAGGTCAGCTTTACACACTCATTAACACTGTACACACCAGACCGGGTCAGCTTTATACACTCATTAACACTGTACACACCAGACCGGGTCAGCTTTACACACTCATTAACACTGTACACACCAGACCGGGTCAGCTTTACACACTCATTAACACTGCACACACCAGACCAGGTCATCTTTACACACTCATTAACACTGTACACACCAGACCGGGTCAGCTTTACACACTCATTAACACTGTACACACCAGACCAGGTCAGCTTTACACACTCATTAACACTGTACACACCAGACCAGGTCAGCTTTACACACTCATTAACACTGTACACACCAGACCAGGTCAGCTTTACACACTCATTAACACTGTACACACCAGACCGGGTCAGCTTTATACACTCATTAACACTGTACACACCAGACCAGGTCAGCTTTACACACTCATTAACACTGTACACACCAGACCAGGTCATCTTTACACACTCATTAACACTGTACACACCAGACCGGGTCAGCTTTACACACTCATTAACACTGTACACACCAGACCGGGTCAGCTTTACACACTCATTAACACTGTACACACCAGACCGGGTCAGCTTTACACACTCATTAACACTGTACACACCAGACCAGGTCAGCTTTACACACTCATTAACACTGTACACACCAGACCGGGTCAGCTTTACACACTCATTAACACTGTACACACCAGACCGGGTCAGCTTTACACACTCATTATCACTGTACACACCAGACCGGGTCAGCTTTACACACTCATTAACACTGTACACACCAGACCGGGTCAGCTTTACACACTCATTAACACTGTACACACCAGACCGGGTCAGCTTTACACACTCATTAACACTGTACACACCAGACCGGGTCAGCTTTACACACTCATTAACACTGTACACACCAGACCGGGTCAGCTTTACACACTCATTAACACTGCACACACCAGACCAGGTCATCTTTACACACTCATTAACACTGTACACACCAGACCGGGTCAGCTTTACACACTCATTAACACTGTACACACCAGACCAGGTCAGCTTTACACACTCATTAACACTGTACACACCAGACCAGGTCAGCTTTACACACTCATTAACACTGTACACACCAGACCAGGTCAGCTTTACACACTCATTAACACTGTACACACCAGACCGGGTCAGCTTTATACACTCATTAACACTGTACACACCAGACCAGGTCAGCTTTACACACTCATTAACACTGTACACACCAGACCAGGTCATCTTTACACACTCATTAACACTGTACACACCAGACCGGGTCAGCTTTACACACTCATTAACACTGTACACACCAGACCGGGTCAGCTTTACACACTCATTAACACTGTACACACCAGACCGGGTCAGCTTTACACACTCATTAACACTGTACACACCAGACCAGGTCAGCTTTACACACTCATTAACACTGTACACACCAGACCGGGTCAGCTTTACACACTCATTAACACTGTACACACCAGACCGGGTCAGCTTTACACACTCATTATCACTGTACACACCAGACCGGGTCAGCTTTACACACTCATTAACACTGTACACACCAGACCGGGTCAGCTTTACACACTCATTAACACTGTACACACCAGACCGGGTCAGCTTTACACACTCATTAACACTGTACACACCAGACCGGGTCAGCTTTACACACTCATTAACACTGTACACACCAGACCAGGTCAGCTTTACACACTCATTAACACTGTACACACCAGACCGGGTCAGCTTTACACACTCATTAACACTGTACACACCAGACCGGGTCAGCTTTACACACTCATTAACACTGTACACACCAGACCAGGTCAGCTTTACACACTCATTAACACTGTACACACCAGACCAGGTCAGCTTTACACACTCATTAACACTGTACACTCCAGACCAGGTCAGCTTTACACACTCATTAACACTGTACACACCAGACCAGGTCAGCTTTACACACTCATTAACACTGTACACACCAGACCAGGTCAGCTTTACACACTCATTAACACTGTACACACCAGACCAGGTCAGCTTTACACACTCATTAACACTGCACACACCAGACCAGGTCAGCTTTACACACTCATTAACACTGTACACACCAGACCAGGTCAGCTTTACACACTCATTAACACTGCACACACCAGACCAGGTCAGCTTTACACACTCATTAACACTGCACACACCAGACCAGGTCAGCTTTACACACTCATTAACACTGTACACACCAGACTAGGTCAGCTTTACACACTCATTAACACTGTACACACCAGACCAGGTCAGCTTTACACACTCATTAACACTGTACACACCAGACCAGGTCAGCTTTACACACTCATTAACACTGTACACACCAGACCAGGTCAGCTTTACACACTCATTAACACTGTACACACCAGACCGGGTCAGCTTTACACACACATTAACACTGTACACACCAGACCGGGTCAGCTTTACACACTCATTAACACTGTACACACCAGACCAGGTCAGCTTTACACACTCATTAACACTGTACACACCAGACCGGGTCAGCTTTACACACTCATTAACACTGTACACACCAGACCGGGTCAGCTTTACACACTCATTAACACTGTACACACCAGACCAGGTCAGCTTTACACACTCATTAACACTGCACACACCAGACCAGGTCAGCTTTACACACTCATTAACACTGTACACACCAGACCAGGTCAGCTTTACACACTCATTAACACTGTACACACCAGACCAGGTCAGCTTTACACACTCATTAACACTGCACACACCAGACCAGGTCAGCTTTACACACTCATTAACACTGTACACACCAGACCAGGTCAGCTTTACACACTCATTAACACTGTACACACCAGACCGGGTCAGCTTTACACACTCATTAACACTGTACACACCAGACCGGGTCAGCTTTACACACTCATTAACACTGTACACACCAGACCGGGTCAGCTTTACACACACATTAACACTGTACACACCAGACCGGGTCAGCTTTACACACTCATTAACACTACACACACCAGACCAGGTCAGCTTTACACACTCATTAACACTACACACACCAGACCAGGTCAGCTTTACACACTCATTAACACTGTACACACCAGACCAGGTCAGCTTTACACACTCATTAACACTGCACACACCAGACCAGGTCAGCTTTACACACTCATTAACACTGCACACACCAGACCAGGTCAGCTTTACACACTCATTAACACTGCACACACCAGACCAGGTCAGCTTTACACACTCATTAACACTGCACACACCAGACCAGGTCAGCTTTACACACTCATTAACACTGTACACACCAGACCAGGTCAGCTTTACACACTCATTAACACTGTACACACCAGACTAGGTCAGCTTTACACACTCATTAACACTGTACACACCAGACCAGGTCAGCTTTACACACTCATTAACACTGTACACACCAGACCAGGTCAGCTTTACACACTCATTAACACTGTACACACCAGACCAGGTCAGCTTTACACACTCATTAACACTGTACACACCAGACCGGGTCAGCTTTACACACACATTAACACTGTACACACCAGACCGGGTCAGCTTTACACACTCATTAACACTGTACACACCAGACCAGGTCAGCTTTACACACTCATTAACACTGTACACACCAGACCAGGTCAGCTTTACACACTCATTAACACTGTACACACCAGACCAGGTCAGCTTTACACACTCATTAACACTGAACAAACCAGACCGGGTCAGCTTTACACACTCACTAACACTGTACACGCCAGACCGGGTCAGCTTTACACACTCATTAACACTGTACACACCAGACCAGGTCAGCTTTACACACTCATTAACACTGTACACACCAGACCAGGTCAGCTTTACACACTCATTAACACTGTACACACCAGACCAGGTCAGCTTTACACACTCATTAACACTGTACACACCAGACCAGGTCAGCTTTACACACTCATTAACACTGCATTCATTACTATACTGGAGTTTTTAAATGTTTCAGCTTGTGTTGGGAGAATCGAAGCGTTTCAAGCCTTTTTTCAGGGCCTACTATTGACAGGCTAAATCAACACTTAACAAGCAGCAAATGTGAATAAAAATTGGCGAGTAGATGAAACTTGGATAGACTTTTTTTTTTTTAAATGAATTAATGTGTGGGTTGACTCAATGTATTCAGTGACTGTTGATCGTGTTTCAGGGAGTGGGAAGAAGGAAAAGTATTAATATTTGACGACTCGTTCGAGCATGAAGTCTGGCAGGAGGCAGAAAGATTCAGACTCATCTTCATCGTGGACGTTTGGCACCCCGAGCTCAGCCAATCACAGAGGCAGACTCTCTCACCCATATAGAGGATAACAGCCAATCACAGAGCTCGAAGAGCAGGTCAACAGCCAATCACAGAGGCAGACTCTCTCACCCATAGAAGATAACAGCCAATCACAGAGCTCGAAGAGCAGGTCAACAGCCAATCACCGAGGCAGACTGACTCACCCATAGAAGATAACAGCCAATCACAGAGCTCGAAGAGCAGGTCAACAGCCAATCACAGAGGCAGACTCTCTCACCCATAGAAGATAACAGCCAATCACAGAGCTCGAAGAGCAGGTCAACAGCCAATCACAGAGGCAGACTCTCTCACCCATAGAAGATAACAGCCAATCACAGAGCTCGAAGAGCAGGTCAACAGCCAATCAGAGCTCTCTCTGCAGTTTTCATAAACCACAGACTTCCAAGGCAATGTGAATGTATAAGTTCAATGAATCATATTGTTTTGAGTTGTGCGTAATATGAGAACATAATCACCTAATATTCAAGATCTTAATTTTGTAAAGCAAATATGATTTGAAATCATGTTTCAGAAGGATGTGTTTTTTAGGGCTCAACAGTAATATTAGACAGATTTATAGATTATGTTAGACTGAAGGGTTAATGTTCATACAGTTATGGGAGAATTAAGAGATCAGAATATGAGAAAGTTGCATTGAGACTTAAGTCACTTTTTAATAAAGTTATAGATCTGATTGAGCATTGCACTGTATGTTGTGGGTTATAGTGTGTGTATGTGTGTGCATATGAATACATAAATGATCAGGTGTGTTCATTAGAGATAGAAACATCATCACTTCGCGCCTTCTTCCAACCGATGAACGCCAAGAACGAGTCAACAGAAGTGAATATGACTGTATTTCGCATAATGCATTTTTTATTTGTTATTTTTCTGTAAATGTTTTCATCAGAGCACATGTTTTATTAACACTACAGATTCTACATGAGTTTTTCTATATGTACATGTTTGTTTACATGCCAAATGTTTGTTGTTTGTGTTGATAATTAAATCCTGAAACATCTGAAAAAAACATAATTCAGTGTGATTGATCATCTTCACATCACAGTTGGAGAATGTGCAGTTCCAATTAGTAAATTAAATACAATAATAATAATAATAATGAAGTTAGAGGTTTCCTAATGAAAGAAGTAGATCTGCTGGAAGGCCGTGCGAGCGCCGGTGTACTCCGGCTTATAGTTGTAGATCAGGGCGTTCTCCTCTTCCTCCTCGCTGGGGAACCGGTGCGCACTCTTCCTCGCTGTAGAAGAGAGAGGAGTGTGTGTTACACTGTGTGTTCATGCATCTGTCAATGAGGAGATTTGTGGGCTTTTCATAAAGAGTTTTTTCAGACGAGTGGACAGAAACTGTATATTATAGTTCACTTTATCTACAGTGTATCTCTTTAAAGACTGTTTTCCGAAAGTGAGTTTTTCCTCCGACATCGAGCTGGAAATCTCCACTTCAGCAACACACACACACACACACACACACACACACACACACAACTCTACAGTTTTACAGTATCTATATTCTGAAGGATTTTACACAGGGGTTTGTGTTCATATGTAACTTTCCTGATTTTATACAACATTTAATTCCTAAAAATAAGGTGCAAATGTATTTATTTTTGGCTGTTTTATCAGTATTTTCTGATAAAAAGAGATATCCAAAATCCTCTCTGTAAAAACTTTGACTATATATATATATAAAAAAGAAACAAGAATTTTGAACCTGTCTTTATCCAATGTTCAGGTTTTTGTTCTAGAAATGTATAGAAATTAGTGCATATTTAATTAGATAATGCCTCATTTGCATATTCAAACATTACATTTCAGAAAACTTGTAATACAAAAAAATGTGAAGTACAGTATGGTGATATCGATAAGTAAAAAAAAAATTGTGAATTTATTTTATTTTTGGCTGTATTTTCTGATTTATGGAGCGATAAAAATATCCAAGATCCCCTCTGTAAAAACTTTGACTAATATATATATAAAAAAAGAAACAATAATTTTAAACCTGGCTTCATCCAATGTTCAGAACTTTATTCTAGAAACATTTATGCAAATTAGTGCATATTTAATTAGACAACGCCTCATTTGCATATTCAAACATAACATTTCAGAAAACTTGTAATACAAAAATTGTGAAGTACAGTATGGTGATATCTATAAGTAAAAAAAAAAAGTGAATTTTTATTTAATTTTTGGCTGTATTTTCTGATTTATGGAGCGATAAAAATATCCAGAATCCCCTCTGTAAAAACTTTAACTATTTATATATATAAAAAAGAAACAATTTTAAACCTGGCTTCTTCCAATGTTCATAACTTTATTCTAAAAACATTTATGCAAATGAGTGCATATTTAATTAGACAACGCCTCATTTGCATAATCAAACATAACATTTCAGAAAACTTGTAATACAAAAAAATGTTTGCAATAATTACTGTAATCATGTGGTGAAGTGTGGAGATATGGAGTTATATCTGTGCCATATTCACCAGCGGCGTCTCGCTTTATACAAATCAAACGGCAGATCAATATAATAAACGGCTATTAAAACGCAGGATTATGATCATACCTTCGCTGATGTAGAAGTGTGCGGTGTGGAAGCCGGAGTTATGGATTATGATCATACCTTCGCTGATGAAGAAGTGTGCGGTGTGGAAGCTGGAGTTATGGATTATGATCATACCTTCGCTGATGAAGAAGTGTGCGGTGTGGAAGCCGGAGTTATGGATTATGATCATACCTTCGCTGATGAAGAAGTGTGCGGTGTGGAAGCCGGAGTTATGGATTATGATCATACCTTCGCTGATGTAGAAGTGTGCGGTGTGGAAGCCGGAGTTATGGATTATGATCATACCTTCGCTGATGAAGAAGTGTGCGGTGTGGAAGCCGGAGTTATGGATTATGATCATACCTTCGCTGATGTAGAAGTGTGCGGTGTGGAAGCCGGAGTTATGGATTATGATCATACCTTCGCTGATGAAGAAGTGTGCGGTGTGGAAGCCGGAGTTATGGATAATGATCATACCTTCGCTGATGAAGAAGTGTGCGGTGTGGAAGCCGGAGTTATGGATTATGATCATACCTTCGCTGATGAAGAAGTGTGCGGTGTGGAAGCCGGAGTTATGGATTATGATCATACCTTCGCTGATGAAGAAGTGTGCGGTGTGGAAGCTGGAGTTATGGATTATGATCATACCTTCGCTGATGAAGAAGTGTGCGGTGTGGAAGCTGGAGTTATGGATTATGATCATACCTTCGCTGATGAAGAAGTGTGCGGTGTGGAAGCTGGAGTTATGGATTATGATCATACCTTCGCTGATGAAGAAGTGTGCGGTGTGGAAGCTGGAGTTATGGATTATGATCATACCTTCGCTGATGAAGAAGTGTGCGGTGTGGAAGCCGGAGTTATGGATTATGATCATACCTTCGCTGATGAAGAAGTGTGCGGTGTGGAAGCCGGAGTTATGGATTATGATCATACCTTCGCTGATGTAGAAGTGTGCGGTGTGGAAGCCGGAGTTATGGATTATGATCATACCTTCGCTGATGTAGAAGTGTGCGGTGTGGAAGCCGGAGTTATGGATTATGATCATACCTTCGCTGATGAAGAAGTGTGCGGTGTGGAAGCCGGAGTTATGGATTATGATCATACCTTCGCTGATGTAGAAGTGTGCGGTGTGGAAGCCGGAGTTATGGATTATGATCATACCTTCGCTGATGAAGAAGTGTGCGGTGTGGAAGCTGGAGTTATGGATTATGATCATACCTTCGCTGATGTAGAAGTGTGCGGTGTGGAAGCCGGAGTTATGGATTATGATCATACCTTCGCTGATGTAGAAGTGTGCGGTGTGGAAGCCGGAGTTATGGATTATGATCATACCTTCGCTGATGAAGAAGTGTGCGGTGTGGAAGCTGGAGTTATGGATTATGATCATACCTTCGCTGATGTAGAAGTGTGCGGTGTGGAAGCCGGAGTTATGGATTATGATCATACCTTCGCTGATGAAGAAGTGTGCGGTGTGGAAGCTGGAGTTATGGATTATGATCATACCTTCGCTGATGAAGAAGTGTGCGGTGTGGAAGCCGGAGTTATGGATTATGATCATACCTTCGCTGATGAAGAAGTGTGCGGTGTGGAAGCTGGAGTTATGGATTATGATCATACCTTCGCTGATGAAGAAGTGTGCGGTGTGGAAGCCGGAGTTATGGATTATGATCATACCTTCGCTGATGAAGAAGTGTGCGGTGTGGAAGCCGGAGTTATGGATTATGATCATACCTTCGCTGATGAAGAAGTGTGCGGTGTGGAAGCCGGAGTTATGGATTATGATCATACCTTCGCTGATGAAGAAGTGTGCGGTGTGGAAGCCGGAGTTATGGATTATGATCATACCTTCGCTGATGAAGAAGTGTGCGGTGTGGAAGCCGGAGTTATGGATTATGATCATACCTTCGCTGATGAAGAAGTGTGCGGTGTGGAAGCCGGAGTTATGGATTATGATCATACCTTCGCTGATGTAGAAGTGTGCGGTGTGGAAGCCGGAGTTATGGATTATGATCATACCTTCGCTGATGTAGAAGTGTGCGGTGTGGAAGCCGGAGTTATGGATTATGATCATACCTTCGCTGATGTAGAAGTGTGCGGTGTGGAAGCTGGAGTTATGGATTATGATCATACCTTCGCTGATGAAGAAGTGTGCGGTGTGGAAGCCGGAGTTATGGATTATGATCATACCTTCGCTGATGAAGAAGTGTGCGGTGTGGAAGCCGGAGTTATGGATTATGATCATACCTTCGCTGATGTAGAAGTGTGCGGTGTGGAAGCCGGAGTTATGGATTATGATCATACCTTCGCTGATGAAGAAGTGTGCGGTGTGGAAGCCGGAGTTATGGATTATGATCATACCTTCGCTGATGAAGAAGTGTGCGGTGTGGAAGCCGGAGTTATGGATTATGATCATACCTTCGCTGATGAAGAAGTGTGCGGTGTGGAAGCCGGAGTTATGGATTATGATCATACCTTCGCTGATGTAGAAGTGTGCGGTGTGGAAGCCGGAGTTATGGATTATGATCATACCTTCGCTGATGAAGAAGTGTGCGGTGTGGAAGCCGGAGTTATGGATTATGATCATACCTTCGCTGATGAAGAAGTGTGCGGTGTGGAAGCCGGAGTTATGGATTATGATCATACCTTCGCTGATGTAGAAGTGTGCGGTGTGGAAGCCGGAGTTATGGATTATGATCATACCTTCGCTGATGTAGAAGTGTGCGGTGTGGAAGCCGGAGTTATGGATTATGATCATACCTTCGCTGATGAAGAAGTGTGCGGTGTGGAAGCCGGAGTTATGGATTATGATCATACCTTCGCTGATGAAGAAGTGTGCGGTGTGGAAGCCGGAGTTATGGATTATGATCATACCTTCGCTGATGTAGAAGTGTGCGGTGTGGAAGCTGGAGTTATGGATTATGATCATACCTTCGCTGATGTAGAAGTGTGCGGTGTGGAAGCCGGAGTTATGGATTATGATCATACCTTCGCTGATGAAGAAGTGTGCGGTGTGGAAGCCGGAGTTATGGATTATGATCATACCTTCGCTGATGTAGAAGTGTGCGGTGTGGAAGCTGGAGTTATGGATTATGATCATACCTTCGCTGATGTAGAAGTGTGCGGTGTGGAAGCCGGAGTTATGGATTATGATCATACCTTCGCTGATGAAGAAGTGTGCGGTGTGGAAGCCGGAGTTATGGATTATGATCATACCTTCGCTGATGAAGAAGTGTGCGGTGTGGAAGCCGGAGTTATGGATTATGATCATACCTTCGCTGATGAAGAAGTGTGCGGTGTGGAAGCCGGAGTTATGGATTATGATCATACCTTCGCTGATGAAGAAGTGTGCGGTGTGGAAGCTGGAGTTATGGATTATGATCATACCTTCGCTGATGTAGAAGTGTGCGGTGTGGAAGCCGGAGTTATGGATTATGATCATACCTTCGCTGATGAAGAAGTGTGCGGTGTGGAAGCCGGAGTTATGGATTATGATCATACCTTCGCTGATGAAGAAGTGTGCGGTGTGGAAGCTGGAGTTATGGATTATGATCATACCTTCGCTGATGAAGAAGTGTGCGGTGTGGAAGCTGGAGTTATGGATTATGATCATACCTTCGCTGATGAAGAAGTGTGCGGTGTGGAAGCTGGAGTTATGGATTATGATCATACCTTCGCTGATGTAGAAGTGTGCGGTGTGGAAGCCGGAGTTATGGATTATGATCATACCTTCGCTGATGAAGAAGTGTGCGGTGTGGAAGCCGGAGTTATGGATTATGATCATACCTTCGCTGATGAAGAAGTGTGCGGTGTGGAAGCCGGAGTTATGGATTATGATCATACCTTCGCTGATGAAGAAGTGTGCGGTGTGGAAGCCGGAGTTATGGATTATGATCATACCTTCGCTGATGAAGAAGTGTGCGGTGTGGAAGCCGGAGTTATGGATTATGATCATACCTTCGCTGATGTAGAAGTGTGCGGTGTGGAAGCTGGAGTTATGGATTATGATCATACCTTCGCTGATGAAGAAGTGTGCGGTGTGGAAGCCGGAGTTATGGATTATGATCATACCTTCGCTGATGAAGAAGTGTGCGGTGTGGAAGCCGGAGTTATGGATTATGATCATACCTTCGCTGATGAAGAAGTGTGCGGTGTGGAAGCCGGAGTTATGGATTATGATCATACCTTCGCTGATGAAGAAGTGTGCGGTGTGGAAGCTGGAGTTATGGATTATGATCATACCTTCGCTGATGAAGAAGTGTGCGGTGTGGAAGCCGGAGTTATGGATTATGATCATACCTTCGCTGATGAAGAAGTGTGCGGTGTGGAAGCCGGAGTTATGGATTATGATCATACCTTCGCTGATGAAGAAGTGTGCGGTGTGGAAGCCGGAGTTATGGATTATGATCATACCTTCGCTGATGAAGAAGTGTGCGGTGTGGAAGCTGGAGTTATGGATTATGATCATACCTTCGCTGATGAAGAAGTGTGCGGTGTGGAAGCTGGAGTTATGGATTATGATCATACCTTCGCTGATGAAGAAGTGTGCGGTGTGGAAGCTGGAGTTATGGATTATGATCATACCTTCGCTGATGTAGAAGTGTGCGGTGTGGAAGCCGGAGTTATGGATTATGATCATACCTTCGCTGATGAAGAAGTGTGCGGTGTGGAAGCCGGAGTTATGGATTATGATCATACCTTCGCTGATGAAGAAGTGTGCGGTGTGGAAGCCGGAGTTATGGATTATGATCATACCTTCGCTGATGTAGAAGTGTGCGGTGTGGAAGCCGGAGTTATGGATTATGATCATACCTTCGCTGATGAAGAAGTGTGCGGTGTGGAAGCCGGAGTTATGGATTATGATCATACCTTCGCTGATGTAGAAGTGTGCGGTGTGGAAGCTGGAGTTATGGATTATGATCATACCTTCGCTGATGAAGAAGTGTGCGGTGTGGAAGCCGGAGTTATGGATTATGATCATACCTTCGCTGATGTAGAAGTGTGCGGTGTGGAAGCCGGAGTTATGGATTATGATCATACCTTCGCTGATGAAGAAGTGTGCGGTGTGGAAGCCGGAGTTATGGATTATGATCATACCTTCGCTGATGAAGAAGTGTGCGGTGTGGAAGCTGGAGTTATGGATTATGATCATACCTTCGCTGATGAAGAAGTGTGCGGTGTGGAAGCCGGAGTTATGGATTATGATCATACCTTCGCTGATGTAGAAGTGTGCGGTGTGGAAGCCGGAGTTATGGATTATGATCATACCTTCGCTGATGAAGAAGTGTGCGGTGTGGAAGCCGGAGTTATGGATTATGATCATACCTTCGCTGATGAAGAAGTGTGCGGTGTGGAAGCTGGAGTTATGGATTATGATCATACCTTCGCTGATGTAGAAGTGTGCGGTGTGGAAGCCGGAGTTATGGATTATGATCATACCTTCGCTGATGAAGAAGTGTGCGGTGTGGAAGCCGGAGTTATGGATTATGATCATACCTTCGCTGATGTAGAAGTGTGCGGTGTGGAAGCTGGAGTTATGGATTATGATCATACCTTCGCTGATGTAGAAGTGTGCGGTGTGGAAGCCGGAGTTATGGATTATGATCATACCTTCGCTGATGAAGAAGTGTGCGGTGTGGAAGCCGGAGTTATGGATTATGATCATACCTTCGCTGATGAAGAAGTGTGCGGTGTGGAAGCCGGAGTTATGGATTATGATCATACCTTCGCTGATGTAGAAGTGTGCGGTGTGGAAGCCGGAGTTATGGATTATGATCATACCTTCGCTGATGAAGAAGTGTGCGGTGTGGAAGCTGGAGTTATGGATTATGATCATACCTTCGCTGATGTAGAAGTGTGCGGTGTGGAAGCCGGAGTTATGGATTATGATCATACCTTCGCTGATGAAGAAGTGTGCGGTGTGGAAGCTGGAGTTATGGATTATGATCATACCTTCGCTGATGTAGAAGTGTGCGGTGTGGAAGCCGGAGTTATGGATTATGATCATACCTTCGCTGATGTAGAAGTGTGCGGTGTGGAAGCCGGAGTTATGGATTATGATCATACCTTCGCTGATGAAGAAGTGTGCGGTGTGGAAGCTGGAGTTATGGATTATGATCATACCTTCGCTGATGAAGAAGTGTGCGGTGTGGAAGCCGGAGTTATGGATTATGATCATACCTTCGCTGATGAAGAAGTGTGCGGTGTGGAAGCTGGAGTTATGGATTATGATCATACCTTCGCTGATGTAGAAGTGTGCGGTGTGGAAGCCGGAGTTATGGATTATGATCATACCTTCGCTGATGAAGAAGTGTGCGGTGTGGAAGCCGGAGTTATGGATTATGATCATACCTTCGCTGATGAAGAAGTGTGCGGTGTGGAAGCCGGAGTTATGGATTATGATCATACCTTCGCTGATGAAGAAGTGTGCGGTGTGGAAGCCGGAGTTATGGATTATGATCATACCTTCGCTGATGTAGAAGTGTGCGGTGTGGAAGCTGGAGTTATGGATTATGATCATACCTTCGCTGATGTAGAAGTGTGCGGTGTGGAAGCCGGAGTTATGGATTATGATCATACCTTCGCTGATGAAGAAGTGTGCGGTGTGGAAGCCGGAGTTATGGATTATGATCATACCTTCGCTGATGAAGAAGTGTGCGGTGTGGAAGCCGGAGTTATGGATTATGATCATACCTTCGCTGATGTAGAAGTGTGCGGTGTGGAAGCCGGAGTTATGGATTATGATCATACCTTCGCTGATGTAGAAGTGTGCGGTGTGGAAGCCGGAGTTATGGATTATGATCATACCTTCGCTGATGTAGAAGTGTGCGGTGTGGAAGCCGGAGTTATGGATTATGATCATACCTTCGCTGATGAAGAAGTGTGCGGTGTGGAAGCCGGAGTTATGGATTATGATCATACCTTCGCTGATGAAGAAGTGTGCGGTGTGGAAGCCGGAGTTATGGATTATGATCATACCTTCGCTGATGAAGAAGTGTGCGGTGTGGAAGCCGGAGTTATGGATTATGATCATACCTTCGCTGATGAAGAAGTGTGCGGTGTGGAAGCTGGAGTTATGGATTATGATCATACCTTCGCTGATGTAGAAGTGTGCGGTGTGGAAGCTGGAGTTATGGATTATGATCATACCTTCGCTGATGTAGAAGTGTGCGGTGTGGAAGCTGGAGTTATGGATTATGATCATACCTTCGCTGATGTAGAAGTGTGCGGTGTGGAAGCTGGAGTTATGGATTATGATCATACCTTCGCTGATGAAGAAGTGTGCGGTGTGGAAGCTGGAGTTATGGATTATGATCATACCTTCGCTGATGTAGAAGTGTGCGGTGTGGAAGCTGGAGTTATGGATTATGATCATACCTTCGCTGATGTAGAAGTGTGCGGTGTGGAAGCTGGAGTTATGGATTATGATCATACCTTCGCTGATGTAGAAGTGTGCGGTGTGGAAGCTGGAGTTATGGATTATGATCATACCTTCGCTGATGAAGAAGTGTGCGGTGTGGAAGCTGGAGTTATGGATTATGATCATACCTTCGCTGATGTAGAAGTGTGCGGTGTGGAAGCTGGAGTTATGGATTATGATCATACCTTCGCTGATGAAGAAGTGTGCGGTGTGGAAGCTGGAGTTATGGATTATGATCATACCTTCGCTGATGAAGAAGTGTGCGGTGTGGAAGCTGGAGTTATGGATTATGATCATACCTTCGCTGATGAAGAAGTGTGCGGTGTGGAAGCCGGAGTTATGGATTATGATCATACCTTCGCTGATGAAGAAGTGTGCGGTGTGGAAGCTGGAGTTATGGATTATGATCATACCTTCGCTGATGAAGAAGTGTGCGGTGTGGAAGCTGGAGTTATGGATTATGATCATACCTTCGCTGATGAAGAAGTGTGCGGTGTGGAAGCCGGAGTTATGGATTATGATCATACCTTCGCTGATGTAGAAGTGTGCGGTGTGGAAGCCGGAGTTATGGATTATGATCATACCTTCACTGATGAAGAAGTGTGCGGTGTGGAAGCCGGAGTTATGGATTATGATCATACCTTCGCTGATGAAGAAGTGTGCGGTGTGGAAGCCGGAGTTATGGATTATGATCATACCTTCGCTGATGAAGAAGTGTGCGGTGTGGAAGCCGGAGTTATGGATTATGATCATACCTTCGCTGATGAAGAAGTGTGCGGTGTGGAAGCCGGTCTCGACGGCTCGGGGCGAGTGGGGAATATACGGGCGATTCCACTCGAACGCGTTCTTCTCTGGATGCCATTGAGTCGCGTAGATGGGGAAATCATACGCTGGGAGCAGAGGAGAAAGGTTATAAAAAGAATAATATATAAATATATATATATATATGATTATTATGGTCACTCACCTTCCACTGTGGACACAAACTCGTTCTGTCCGTCGGAGTTTGTGCTCAAAACCCTGTAGAAGCTCTTCAGTTTCTCACTCTTCGTAAAGTTCTGAAATAAACATTCGGAAATTTTTCATTCAGCAAAAATAAACAAAATATTTTGAATTGAACATGTATTCATTACGTGAGATATGTCTGTAAAAATGTCTTTGTTTTAACTCTTTCCCGCCATTGACTGTCTTTCAGCGATCTTCCAGCGATTCATGTTATCACTGTTGTACAGTAGAGGGCGCTGGCATCAACAATTCAATCTGGTGCTCTTCGGTCATTTTTGACCGAAAAATTTAACAATTTATTTTTTTCTTCATCGGAATGATACAAATTTGCTAAAGGTTTTGGGACTTGCTCTGTGAACACACAAATAAATCATGCACATGATTCGAACAGGTTAAATGGTCTGTAAACACTAGCCACACTTGTGCTCCTCGCGCTCAGGAATGACGCATTGGAAATGAATGAGAGTTTCCTCTAGTGGAAGCGTGTGGAACTGTAGCCGGACACACTCTCACTGAGCGCTCGTTTACTGAGATATCAGACTCACATGCGGAACACACTGGTTTAGATTTATGGCTTTGATTTTCTCAGTTTTAGAGTAAAACATGTTTTTGAAAATATATATTTCATATAAAAATTGTAATTAGTATTTTTGCATTTTTCATAATACTTTTCACAATATTTTTTGTATATTTTTTGTATATGTATACTTATGTCGGTTTCTTGTAGTGTGGTTTTTCATTTTTCTTTGTCTTTGTTCCATTTAGTTTTTTCACTATGTGGAGTTAGTGTTGATCACCTAAAAACTACAACTCCCACTATTGGACTACAACTGGTCATACCTGGCCTCTGCAGGTGTGGGTTATTATTGTTGATTGTCCTGATGTGTTTTGAACACAGTTAAATGGAATGTGACATTTAGTTTTTGTATGCCCTGAGGATGGTCTTGTGACCGAAAGCTTGGCGATTAAAATTGCTTTAAAGGATTCAAGTGTGCAGACAGTTTATTTATTTTCTGATTTATTTTCTTATTTATTTTCATAACCATAAACGTAAAAATCTGTAACTTTTTTTACGTTCACTTTTTTTCACTTCAGCAATAATCTGCCGAGTGTCGTCTCTAAGAAGAGATCAAACTTCAGTCTGTGATCTAAAGCATTCAAGATTTACCAGTTTAAGTTGGAAATAAAATGTTCAGGTCTATGCTCAAAAGGGGAATAAATGGATTATAAATACAGGGAAGATATAATTTAGTGCCATAAAATCCCCTAAAAATACTAAATATTAAATAAAAAACATTATCGAACTAAAATATAGTACTATAGTAATGTTTTAGTTATGACTGCGGTTCTGTTACTGTCCAACAGGCAGAGGGCAAAACTCATTACAGAGATATAATTATAATTATACAACATACAAAAAGTAGTCGAAACACATCTCTGCCCTACAAACACAAAAGGCAGTATCTTCATTTTTGGCCAAATATTAGTTATTGATATTTTTGGGTTAAAGGGAAATGATGTTTGAGATGGCTTTAAAAATGAAGGGCAAGGTAAGATATTGTGAAACACAAAATATGCCCTAGACAAACAGATTAGATAGATCGCAATCTACTCCATTTAGCTAGATAACATTTAATCTTCAGTTTATAAACTTAAAGGTGCAGTGTGTAAGTTTAGCAGCATCTAGTGGTGAGGTTGTGAATTGCACCCAACAGAAGTTACGGTGGCCGACAGGAAGTGATGTCGTTGTCTGAGACAGCAGAGAGTAGCCAGTTAAACACTGAGGTTTCTTTACAAAGATAAATAAAGAAATTATGTTTACTTAATTATTCAGTAAAACGATGTTATTGCGAATATTATTGTTACTTGTTCATCATTGTGTCAGTGTTTTATTCGCTAGATCTTTACACGAAGAACAACATAGTGATGAAACGCGTGTGTCCGTTCAGGGCCACCGTAGAAACATGTCGATGTGTGTGTGTAGAGAGAAACACCTCATTCTAAGCTAATAAACACATAACACTTCATTAGTAAGGTCTTTATACACCACTGAACACATAGTTATGTATATGATATTGCATTGGGTCCTGAATATCACACACTGCAGGTTTAATCAGAGCTGAAGGAAGGTCAGTAATGCTGGTTACCGCAGTCGTGAGACTCCACTGATGCGAGTTCTCCGTGAGCCGCTCGGTCGCCAGAGATTTCAGAAGCTCCTCGGGAAACTCTCTGAACAGTCGGCTGTCTTGAGCATCTACATCAGTGGAGGGAACCAGGACATCAACACTTCATAAGCTCACAACAAACAATATTCATCACTTCTCTGAGTAGTTTAAACTAGCCGCACTGCAGAGGCGCGTACCGTGGTAATGACTTCACTGTACGTCACTGAGTAACAAGCAATAATCCTGGAAGTGAACTGATAATGAACATTTACCATTATGTAACTATAGTGTGTCCTAACCAGACGCGATGTGCGAGATGCGTCAATCAATCAAAACCCACAGCCAATCAGAGCAGCGTGTGGGCGGAGCCTCGCGGCACCAGAGAGTCGTCCTGACGGCACTCGCGAAATCCACAAATATTACACCATTTAAACATTATTCAAACACATAGGCTACTGAGTTCCTAAAACAATCTTGGTCAAAGAATACACTTGTTTGTTCACAGTTTGAACGTTCTTCTTTCTATTTGTTTAATTTCAAGATCTGAGGTCAATTATCCACTGTTGCTTTTACAGCTGCAAAGCTGGAGCACTAAATGATATTCAAAGTCACATGACACGCTTTAACATTAAATACAGCAGCACATAAACAGCACCTGAGATTAGCATCGCCACACTTTGTGTTTGTTGTTCCAGCGCGACGTCGCAGAAAAATAGAAACCGTTTCTAAAATAGAGTCGTCGCGTGTCGCGGCTGGTTAGCACAAACACTCTGATCAAGATGGAAAAGTCCCTTTTATCGTGTAGTTGGGACACGGTGTTAATCCAGTGTTGTTCTTACCGTCAGTGAAGTTCAGTGGCAGAGCGACTCCACTGGTGTTTGTGTGGGACAGGAGCAACTGGCCACTGGTGAGCAGTGTGAGCATCTCGAACCCTAGACAGGTTCCCCATACTGGGAAATAATCCCCGTTTGAATTGGCCTGTTAACACACAGAGATACAGCAGGGATGCTCCGATATGAACATTTTACGATAACCGATAATTCTTATAGTTTGAAAGCCGACAACCGATAATTCTTATATTTGAAAGCCGATACCCGATATATTGGCCGATACCGATTATTCTTTATATTTAAAAGCTGATAACCGATAATTCTAATATTTTGAAAGCCGATAACCGATAATTCTTATATTTGAAAGCCGTTAACCGATATATTGGCCAATACCGATAATTATTTATATTTGAAAGCTGATACCCGATAATTCTAATATTTTGAAAGCCGATAACCGATAATTCTAATATTTTGAAAGCCGATAACCGATAATTCTTATATTTGAAAGCCGATAACCGATTTATTGGTCGATACCGATTATTCTTTGTATTTGAAAGCTGATAACGATAATTCTAATATTTTGAAAGCCGATAACCGATAATTCTTATGTTTGAAAGCCGATAACCGATAATTCTTATATTTGAAAGCCGATAACCGATTTATTGGCCGATACCGATTATTCTTTATATTTGAAAGCTGATAACCGATAATTCTAATATTTTGAAAGCCGATAACCGATAATTCTTATATTTGAAAGCCGATAACCGATAATTCTTATATTTGAAAGCCGATAACCGATATATTGGCCGATACCGATAATTATTTATGTTTGAAAGCTGATAACTCTAATATTTTGAAAGCCAATAACCGATAATTCTTATATTTTGAAAGCCGATAACCGATAATTCTTATATTTGAAAGCCGATAACCGATAATTCTTATATTTTGAAAGCCGATAACCGATAATTCTTATATTTGAAAGCCGATAACCGATTTATTGGCCGATACCGATAATTCTTTATATTTGAAAGCCGATAACCGATAATTCTTTTATTTTGAAAGCTGATAACCGATAGTTCTTATATTTGAAAGCCGATAACCGATATATTGGCCGATAAATCTAAATCCAGATTTTTTTTATAATTTCTGAGAGCTTGATTACAAAAACAAAAGTCTCATCATTAAAATCCATGTCTCAAGCACACAATTATGATGTTCTTATTATAGTTTTATGTAGCCGAAATGACAGAATATTAGCCGAATATTTTCCTTTTTTGAAGTTATTCCAATCATATTTCAAGCAACTCAAAACCCTCATGTTGAACAGTGCGCATCTGAAGCGTCTCAGCTAAAGGAAATAATACATTATTTATCGGCTTTAATATATCGGCCAATTTTTTTTTTTTTATAAATATAAAATGTATTGCCGATATATTGTGCATCGCTAGATACTGCAATAAAAAATTAAAATACCACAACATTTTTGTATTGCATACAGAGAGCAAAACTGACACAAACCTCGAGAGCGAGTCTGTAGAAAATGGAGGCAGTTTTGGAATATCCGGATGACTCTAAACTGACTCCGCCTCCTGGGAACAGAACTCTACAGAGAGAGGCAATATACTTCATTTTTTATTTATTGTGATTTATTTTTGTATAATATGGAAATGTTTTTTTTCCCTTTATTTATCTATATGTTTGTATATATTTATTGCTTTGGCAATATTGTGCTATTTCATGCCAATATAGCTCATTTAAATTAAATTGAATTGAGAGACAGGGCTCGTACAGATACTGTAAAAAAAATTCCAGGACTTTCAAGCACTACTTTTTTGGTTTTCAAGGACTGCAATCAGAGATCGCACTTATAAAACAATATCTTTAGGATTTTTTAAACTCAAATTACAGATATAAGGTATCCAAAATACAACTTACAATGTATGTAATAATATTAAATACAACGTTTATAATGGCTATTATTGTTCAATAAATAATATTTTATATTATAATGTTGGCGTACTTGGTATCGAAAAAACGTCTGATGGGGGTTTATCAGTGTTAATATTTATATCAAGCACTTTTTGTAAATATGGCTGTTTTCAAGGGTTTTCCAGGACTTAAATTTCAAAAACTCAAACTCAAGTACTTTAAGCACCTTGTACGAACCCTGGAAAGAGAGTCACCAATTCCTTACCGTAATCACGTCTTTAACACACATTCTATATTTACTCACCCATTGATGGATTTAAACAGCCGTCTGTACTCATCTTCAGTCCTATTGATCCTGCAGAACATTGAAATACACTACATTAAATTGCTTTAGTGTCGATTCAGTAACTGTACAACAATAAAGTTACCATTTGTGCAGTTTACACACAAAATGCAAATGAAACAACATTATTAATATCCAGCAAACGATCTGAACAACACTGGCTGCGTCCCAAATCACATACTTTCTTGAGTAGTCATTTAAAAAGCCTATGTTTTATGAAATATATTATGAATTACGTTTAGATGTACTACATTCGTTATGTTGTCATAATCATGTGACTTCTCTGTCATTTATAAATGTTCATGGGATAGTAAAGTGTCCATCATACACACACTTCTTATTGTTTTTCTCCTACTATAACACTACAATTAAAAAAATTAACAAAATTGAAAATTAAACAGATAATAAAGTAATCAATCAATCAATAAATAAATCAAAAACCCACATCAGCGGAATGACGCGCGCGCCCGCGGACTCCAGGAACTTGACGTACGACGCCGCGATGTACGCGTTTCTCTGAGGCGTCGCGTCGAACACGTCCTGCGCGAGAACACCTGGACACAACAGGTTTAAAGTTTAAGTTGGTGTTTTAAAACTCTCTCAGGCACAGTATTTAATACAACTGTTCAACTCACCGATTATTGGTCTATCGTTCGTGTTTATTGGTGCTGCGAAACGGTCCAAAAACACGGAATCCGCAAATGCGAAAAGACACGCGAGGTAGAAGAAGCGGATCATGTTTTATATTTACATTAGAAATGTTGCCCTCACACGTGACACGTTTCCGCGTTCATGACGTCATGTGTGTTTTTATAACGGTCATCGTAAAACAGACGGTTAAAATAGCTTTTACACTATTTATATGATGATTCTTTTTCTGGTTGTATTATTTCTTTCTCTTTACTTGTATATCTATTTTATATATTGCACTGTATATTTTATTTTCCTATTTGTTGTAGTCTATATTTGTTCAATATTATTATACTATAATAAATAAATAAATAAATAAATAAAACATACGGTTGAATAAAGATTCATTTAAAAAATGAATAATAATATCATGGGAAATATCATGAATATTAATATAGGCGCCACCCAGTGGATAATAAAAAGAAATAAATATATTTTTCAATATGTACTTTATGATCAGAAAAACTAAAGCGGTAAGAAGATCGCCGGGGTTTTCCGTGACAATCTCTGAAATCACCGTAAACAAAGGGTTAACGGGACTTATTTATTTTTATAAAAAGTTTTCATGAATTAATAAATCACACAGGCAGAGGTGGTCACGTGAGTGTTTTACAGCGGCTTAACCAATCATGATCAAGGAGCGGAATTATTATTATTTTTAAACAGAAAATCTATTTTAGATCCTTTACTGTATGAAGTTATGAACGGTTGAACACAGATTTTTTAAAATAATAATAATTAAAAAAAAAACATCGTTGATTGTTATTGTTAATTCTCCACGGCAGCGTGACAGAGATATGTCCATCGATCACGTGGTTCTTCCTCTGTTTCCGAGCATTTCCGTGTTTACATTCCCGGATCCCTCATGGCTTTCATCACGAAGAAGGATCGCGCTAAAGAAAGGTACTGTCACTCTTCACCTGACGTGTTTATTCCCGCAGCCTGCTTTCCCTCAGGTCCGCGCAGTGGAACTCTCTGACTTCTGGCCTGTCGTGTCACTCGAGCTCGCGGGTCATTCGCCTCATAAACAGGCCAGCAAACGGACGAAACACGCAGCACTTATGATCCTAGCATAGTTATGCGTTTCTTGAAGTGAATACTTCATTTGGACATTTATTAACACTTTCCTAGAGAGAGAGAGGTGTCCAGTTTATTTGTTTACTTGTAGCAGTAAAGTTAAGAATCGCTTTGTGTTTAGATGTTAGCTGAGTAGAAAACATCTTTGTTTTAACCTTAATTTAGTGGTAAACTCAATTTTCTGAGAGAAAAGCAGTTTTGAAAAATATGAATGTCAACTGTTGAAGTCTGTCGATGTCACATGACCTCTGTCTCAGTAATTATTCATTTGTTTACTTTTCGTCAGGTGCCTATAACTGCTTTCATTAAAGTCACCATGAAATCAAAATGGACCCTTTTTTTGATGTTGCAGTGTTTATTATTAAATAATTTATAGTGCTCATCACTATTTAAAACAAGGTGTTAAGAGATTCATTGTGGAACTCGTAATTACAGCTTGTAAACTGGGAATTTTCTGAATCATAACATTAAAAACATTGATTTGAAGCATAAACATTTTGAAAATCGGACAAAAATGCAAAAGCACAAGACTGTAAACTTAACGGCTTTAGTGAGGGAAAGAACTACAATCCCATGAAGCATTGCGAACAGCGTAACATGGAGAAATAAAAAAAAGTTGGTTATATATATATATATAGCCTATATAAACAATATATTGTAAGTTTATTGTAAAAACGTGCATATATATTCACATATTCAAGTATTTAGAGAGCGCAAGGCTCTTTGATTGGTGGGACTTTCTCTACAGCATTATGGGTAATGTAGTTCTTCATAATGAAATCCTCCATTAATCACAATTATTTAAAAAAATAAGTTGAAATAATGAGGCCTGACGGCTTCAACAGGAGCAATGTATATGTTATCGTTAAAAATCAGTTTCCCTATGGTGTTTTTATCAGAAAAGAAAGACTGTGTATTGTACTGTCTGTGTAATTAATATTCATTTAATTTGCAAGGTTCCCAACATCTTTGTTTCCTCTCTTGTCAATCACTTGTGATTTTCTCATGTTTCTGTGCAGATTCTCGCTGTTGTTGCTGGATTTGGAGGAACATTATTTTGAACAGCACACTGCTTATAATCTGAGCAACAGCAGTCCAGAGGCGAACAGGTGAGAGCACTGACTGAGAACCCAACTCGATCGTTTATAAGTGAAATATGACACTGAAAGAGTCTCCAAAAGAGTCAGTTCCTTGATAGCACTTGTTGTGTCAGACTGTAAAACAGGAATCGACTTGTTGACTTGTCTCTTGATTGATTTTTGATTGATTTACTGTTCTCCAGGATTCAAATGTCCTGGCGATTTGGGACTTCACTCGTTTCATTACTGGGTGAATCAGCGTTTTTTGAACAAATCTCTTGAATGAATGATTCAATGACTCACTCATAAAGACTTCACTCGTTTCATTACTGGATGAATCAGCGTTTCTGAATGAATCTCTTGAATGAATGATTCAATGACTCACTCATAAAGACTTCACTCGTTTCATTACTGGATGAATCAGCGTTTTTGAACGAATCTCTTGAATGAATTATTCAATGACTCACTCATAAAGACTTCACTCGTTTCATTACTGGGTGAATCAGCGTTTTTGAACGAATCTCTTGAATGAATTATTTAATGACTCACTCATAAAGACTTCACTCGTTTCATTACTGGGTGAATCAGCGTTTTTGAACGAATCTCTTGAATGAATGATTCAATGACTCACTCATAAAGACTTCACTCGTTTCATTACTGGATGAATCAGCGTTTTTGAACGAATCTCTTGAATGAATGATTCAATGACTCACTCATAAAGACTTCACTCGTTTCATTACTGGATGAATCAGCGTTTTTGAACGAATCTCTTGAATGAATGATTCAATGACTCACTCATAAAGACTTCACTCGTTTCATTACTGGATGAATCAGCGTATTTGAACGAATCTCTTGAATGAATGATTCAATGACTCACTCATAAAGACTTCACTCGTTTCATTACTGGGTGAATCAGCGTTTTTGAACGAATCTCTTGAATGAATGATTCAATGACTCACTCATAAAGACTTCACTCGTTTCATTACTGGGTGAATCATTGTTTCTGAATGAATCTCTTGAGTGAATGATTTAATGACTCACTCATAAAGACTTCACTCGTTTCATTACTGGATGAATCAGCGTTTCTGAATGAATCTCTTGAGTGAATGATTTAATGACTCACTCATAAAGACTTCACTCGTTTCATTACTGGATGAATCAGCGTTTCTGAATGAATCTCTTGAGTGAATGATTTAATGACTCACTCATAAAGACTTCACTCGTTTCATTACTGGGTGAATCAGCGTTTTTGAACGAATCTCTTGAATGAATGATTCAATGACTCACTCATAAAGACTTCACTCGTTTCATTACTGGGTGAATCAGCGTTTTTGAACGAATCTCTTGAATGAATGATATAATGACTCACTCATAAAGACTTCACTCGTTTCATTACTGGGTGAATCAGCGTTTTTGAACGAATCTCTTTAATGAATGATTCAATGACTCACTCATAAAGACTTCACTCGTTTCATTACTGGATGAATCAGCGTTTTTGAACGAATCTCTTGAATGAATGATTCAATGACTCAATCATAAAGACTTCACTCGTTTCATTACTGGATGAATCAGCGTTTTTGAACGAATCTCTTGAATGAATGATTCAATGACTCACTCATAAAGACTTCACTCGTTTCATTACTGGGTGAATCAGCGTTTTTGAACAAATCTCTTGAATGAATGATTCAATGACTCACTCATAAAGACTTCACTCGTTTCATTACTGGGTGAATCAGCGTTTTTGAACTAATCTCTTGAATGAATGATTCAATGACTCACTCATAAAGACTTCACTCGTTTCATTACTGGATGAATCAGCGTTTTTTGAACAAATCTCTTGAATGAATGATTCAATGACTCACTCATAAAGACTTCACTCGTTTTATTACTGGAAGAATCAGCGTTTTTGAACGAATCTCTTGAATGAATGATTCAATGACTCACTCATAAAGACTTCACTCGTTTCATTACTGGATGAATCAGCGTTTTTGAACGAATCTCTTGAATGAATGATTCAATGACTCAATCATAAAGACTTCACTCGTTTCATTACTGGATGAATCAGCATTTCTGAATGAATCTCTTGAATGAATGATTCAATGACTCACTCATAAAGACTTCACTCGTTTCATTACTGGATGAATCAGCGTTTTTTGAACAAATCTCTTGAATGAATGATTCAATGACTCACTCATAAAGACTTCACTCGTTTTATTACTGGAAGAATCAGCGTTTTTGAACGAATCTCTTGAATGAATTATTCAATGACTCACTCATAAAGACTTCACTCGTTTCATTACTGGGTGAATCAGCGTTTTTGAACGAATCTCTTGAATGAATTATTTAATGACTCACTCATAAAGACTTCACTCGTTTCATTACTGGGTGAATCAGCGTTTTTGAACGAATCTCTTGAATGAATGATTCAATGACTCACTCATAAAGACTTCACTCGTTTCATTACTGGATGAATCAGCGTTTTTGAACGAATCTCTTGAATGAATGATTCAATGACTCACTCATAAAGACTTCACTCGTTTCATTACTGGGTGAATCAGCGTTTTTGAACGAATCTCTTGAATGAATGATTCAATGACTCACTCATAAAGACTTCACTCGTTTCATTACTGGATGAATCAGCGTATTTGAACGAATCTTATGAATGAATGATTCAATGACTCACTCATAAAGACTTCACTCGTTTCATTACTGGGTGAATCAGCGTTTTTGAACGAATCTCTTGAATGAATGATTCAATGACTCACTCATAAAGACTTCACTCGTTTCATTACTGGGTGAATCATTGTTTCTGAATGAATCTCTTGAGTGAATGATTTAATGACTCACTCATAAAGACTTCACTCGTTTCATTACTGGATGAATCAGCGTTTCTGAATGAATCTCTTGAGTGAATGATTTAATGACTCACTCATAAAGACTTCACTCGTTTCATTACTGGATGAATCAGCGTTTTTGAACGAATCTCTTGAATGAATGATTCAATGACTCAATCATAAAGACTTCACTCGTTTCATTACTGGATGAATCAGCGTTTTTGAACGAATCTCTTGAATGAATGATTCAATGACTCACTCATAAAGACTTCACTCGTTTCATTACTGGGTGAATCAGCGTTTTTGAACAAATCTCTTGAATGAATGATTCAATGACTCACTCATAAAGACTTCACTCGTTTCATTACTGGGTGAATCAGCGTTTTTGAACTAATCTCTTGAATGAATGATTCAATGACTCACTCATAAAGACTTCACTCGTTTCATTACTGGATGAATCAGCGTTTTTTGAACAAATCTCTTGAATGAATGATTCAATGACTCACTCATAAAGACTTCACTCGTTTTATTACTGGAAGAATCAGCGTTTTTGAACGAATCTCTTGAATGAATGATTCAATGACTCACTCATAAAGACTTCACTCGTTTCATTACTGGATGAATCAGCGTTTTTGAACGAATCTCTTGAATGAATGATTCAATGACTCAATCATAAAGACTTCACTCGTTTCATTACTGGATGAATCAGCGTTTTTGAACGAATCTCTTGAATGAATGATTCAATGACTCACTCATAAAGACTTCACTCGTTTCATTACTGGGTGAATTAGCGTTTTTGAACGAATCTCTTGAATGAATGATTCAATGACTCACTCATAAAGACTTCACTCGTTTCATTACTGGGTGAATCAGCGTTTTTGAACGAATCTCTTGAATGAATGATTCAATGACTCACTCATAAAGACTTCACTCGTTTCATTACTGGGTGAATCAGCGTTTTTGAACGAATCTCTTGAATGAATGATTCAATGACTCACTCATAAAGACTTCACTCGTTTCATTACTGGGTGAATCAGCGTTTTTGAACAAATCTCTTGAATGAATGATTCAATGACTCACTCATAAAGACTTCACTCGTTTCATTACTGGGTGAATCAGCGTTTTTGAACGAATCTCTTGAATGAATGATTCAATGACTCACTCATAAAGACTTCACTCGTTTCATTACTGGATGAATCAGCGTTTTTTGAACAAATCTCTTGAATGAATGATTCAATGACTCACTCATAAAGACTTCACTCGTTTTATTACTGGGTGAGTCAGCGTTTTTGAACGAATCTCTTGAATGAATTATTCAATGACTCACTCATAAAGACTTCACTCGTTTCATTACTGGGTGAGTCAGCGTTTTTGAACGAATCTCTTGAATGAATTATTTAATGACTCACTCATAAAGACTTCACTCGTTTCATTACTGGATGAATCAGCATTTCTGAATGAATCTCTTGAATGAATGATTCAATGACTCACTCATAAAGACTTCACTCGTTTCATTACTGGATGAATCAGCATTTCTGAATGAATCTCTTGAATGAATGATTCAATGACTCACTCATAAAGACTTCACTCGTTTCATTACTGGATGAATCAGCGTTTTTTGAACAAATCTCTTGAATGAATGATTCAATGACTCACTCATAAAGACTTCACTCGTTTTATTACTGGAAGAATCAGCGTTTTTGAACGAATCTCTTGAATGAATTATTCAATGACTCACTCATAAAGACTTCACTCGTTTCATTACTGGGTGAATCAGCGTTTTTGAACGAATCTCTTGAATGAATTATTTAATGACTCACTCATAAAGACTTCACTCGTTTCATTACTGGGTGAATCAGCGTTTTTGAACGAATCTCTTGAATGAATGATTCAATGACTCACTCATAAAGACTTCACTCGTTTCATTACTGGATGAATCAGCGTTTTTGAACGAATCTCTTGAATGAATGATTCAATGACTCACTCATAAAGACTTCACTCGTTTCATTACTGGATGAATCAGCGTTTTTGAACGAATCTCTTGAATGAATGATTCAATGACTCACTCATAAAGACTTCACTCGTTTCATTACTGGATGAATCAGCGTATTTGAACGAATCTCTTGAATGAATGATTCAATGACTCACTCATAAAGACTTCACTCGTTTCATTACTGGATGAATCAGCGTATTTGAACGAATCTCTTGAATGAATGATTCAATGACTCACTCATAAAGACTTCACTCGTTTCATTACTGGGTGAATCAGCGTTTTTGAACGAATCTCTTGAATGAATGATTCAATGACTCACTCATAAAGACTTCACTCGTTTCATTACTGGGTGAATCATTGTTTCTGAATGAATCTCTTGAGTGAATGATTTAATGACTCACTCATAAAGACTTCACTCGTTTCATTACTGGATGAATCAGCGTTTCTGAATGAATCTCTTGAGTGAATGATTTAATGACTCACTCATAAAGACTTCACTCGTTTCATTACTGGATGAATCAGCGTTTCTGAATGAATCTCTTGAGTGAATGATTTAATGACTCACTCATAAAGACTTCACTCGTTTCATTACTGGGTGAATCAGCGTTTTTGAACGAATCTCTTGAATGAATGATTCAATGACTCACTCATAAAGACTTCACTCGTTTCATTACTGGGTGAATCAGCGTTTTTGAACGAATCTCTTGAATGAATGATATAATGACTCACTCATAAAGACTTCACTCGTTTCATTACTGGGTGAATCAGCGTTTTTGAACGAATCTCTTGAATGAATGATTCAATGACTCACTCATAAAGACTTCACTCGTTTCATTACTGGATGAATCAGCGTTTTTGAACGAATCTCTTGAATGAATGATTCAATGACTCACTCATAAAGACTTCACTCGTTTCATTGCTGGGTGAATCAGCGTTTTTGAACAAATCTCTTGAATGAATGATTCAATGACTCACTCATAAAGACTTCACTCGTTTCATTACTGGGTGAATCAGCGTTTTTGAACTAATCTCTTGAATGAATGATTCAATGACTCACTCATAAAGACTTCACTCGTTTCATTACTGGATGAATCAGCGTTTTTTGAACAAATCTCTTGAATGAATGATTCAATGACTCACTCATAAAGACTTCACTCGTTTTATTACTGGAAGAATCAGCGTTTTTGAACGAATCTCTTGAATGAATGATTCAATGACTCACTCATAAAGACTTCACTCGTTTCATTACTGGATGAATCAGCGTTTTTGAACGAATCTCTTGAATGAATGATTCAATGACAAACACATATTTTAACAGTCTCTTGTCGCCACCTACTGGTGTAACGATATAATTGATACAACCTTTATTCGAAATGTCACGCTTCTTTTAAAAGGTGTTTAACACTATTTTGTAAATCTATTAAAAATTTAGATTTAGATTTATCGGCCAGTATATCAGTTTCAAATATAAAGAATTATCAGTTATCGGTATCGGCCAAAATGTTCATATCGGTGCACCTCTATTACATTTGATATGAAACTTACTTTGTGACTGTTAAAAAAGTATGTTCTATATAGTATAAATGTGTGTAGTATGAATGTAAACATGTTTTTGTGTTTTCTCCTACTATTAAAACTAACTTCTTCTATGATATTCAACACGCTAATCTCAGGACATTTCGTGAATGTTTTTTAAATCTCTGTTTGTTTCAACACACAGACGAACCAGCGGCTCATTAAAAATCTGCTCTAAATCGGTGATCTTTGAACCCGATGATGCGAAGGAGCCTATCATAAAGGTAAATATTCATATTATCTCCACGTTTCGCTGTTATGATTTCATTTTCTACAATAAAAAACGTCTTTCCTGCAGATTCCCCTGAAAGACTGCGAAGGAATCGCGGCGCTGGAGGAGTCGGCACTCAACCCGTTTATAGAGTGAGACTGAGAACGACTCGAGCTTTTCTGTTGTTGTTGTGAGTTTTGCAGACTTTCATCGTTCTTTTTATTTCTTTTTTAATGTGTTTGCAGAAGTAAACCTGCCTGTATTCTTATAGAAACCAAGCAGGTGAGTGAGTCTCAGTTTCACTTCGCTGTTTAATATCTGCAAAAGTTTCAATATTCAACCCTTTTTTGTCAGATTTATCTAATTAAAGAAGAAAATGCGGTTGCTCCGTATAAATACGAAAGGGTGAGTTCATTCTTTTTGTCTGAGAAAGATGTAAAGTGTGTAAGAAACGAGTTTGTTTTCAGTTTTGGCACATTTCATAAACTGTAGGGAATATTATCGTTATTCTGATGTATTGTTTGATTAATTGTTGCTCGTCAGGGAGAGAGAAAGGTCATGTTCCAGTTGGAGGCGAACAGCAAAACGGAGGATGTTGTTCAGATGTTGTTACAGGTTTGCCTTTCTCTTTCTCTTTCTCTTGAGATTTGTGAATTTTCTCTGGTACTTTCATCTTCCCGCTCTTTTTTTATTTTTTTATTGCTGTTTTTTGTATCACATATTTTAATAATCATCATAAATGAGGTATCATTTGAAAGCCTACGAACTCAAAATTCATCCTGTGAAAACCATTTTGAAATTGGACATTGCGTTACCATGGAAATGGGACTTTAAATTATTGTATCTGGCTCCTCCCCTAGTGGGCGTCGCCAGGTTTCATATTACAACTTTTATTTGAACTACTTTATAATCAAAACCCTTTTCTAATCTTGACAAAACGCATATCGTCGGAAAGGTCTGAGTCTCAAGGTTCCATATTATGTGACTATTTATTCATAGAAGAGATATGTGGACAGAAATGTGTTAATTTGTTACTGGAAAGTGCATAAAACAAAATTAAATGGAAAGTGTGTGTCCCCCGGTGGATGTGTTTGGTACTGCGCACAAACACAATCTCATAGGAACTTCAATTTTTGTGATATCAACTTCAAATTTGGCACACAGCTTGGTTAGACATATGGCTTTGATTTTATGGTAACATTAGAGTAAAAATTATTTAGTAAAATATTTATTTTATATAAAATAAAAAATGTATTTTTCACTCAGCAATAATCTACTGAGTGTCTTCTTTAAAACAAGACTTGGGTCTAAATCCAAAGCATTCTTGAATTACAACCATTTTATTATGGAGAGTGATTTTCATGTCTATCCTCATACAGTAAAGTTGTAATAACTCTGCTGTTTTTACAGTTGCACAGAGCGTCGTGTCTGGAAAAACTGGGTGATCAGACGGCAATGGTCAGTACAATCAAATACATTTCCATACGTACTTATGTGCTTCCTTTTTTGAGGATCTGTGTGTGATCTGTGTGTGATCTGTGTGTGATCTGTGTGTGTTTCTGCTGAAGATTGCAGCTATATTGCAGTCCCGGTTGGCAAGAACGTGTTTTGATAAGAACAGGTGAGAATATTCATTCCTCCAGTTGTTGATGATCTCAAAGTAGAAATAATAGTGAATGTATTTACAATATCAACAGGTTACAGTATTCAGATTGTTTGCAGTTGTGAATATAATGCTTGTAGAAATGCACCGATATGAACATTTTGGCCGATACCGATAACCGATAATTCGTTATATTTGAAAGCCGATAACCGATATATTGGCCGATAAATCTAAATCCAAATTTTTATATAATTTTTGAGAGCCTGATTACAAAAACAAAAGTCTCACCATTAAAAGCCACGTCCCAAACACACAATTATAATGTTCTCATTATAGTTTTATGTAGCCGATATGACCACAGCACTTTACTGTATTTTCCTTTTTTGAAGTGATTCCAATCATATTTCAAGCAACTCAAACCCTCATGTTGAACAGTCGCATCTGAAGCGTCTCAGCTGAAGGAAATAATACACTATTATCAGCTTTAATATAACGGACAAATGTTCTAATCGGCCGATATCGGTAACATTAAAAAGGAACACTTATCGGCCGATACCGATATGATGGCCGATATATCGCGATCTCGACTCTTGAAATGTCTGCGTTATCTCTCTGCAGTTTCCGGGACGTGGCCGAGCGCCCGCACATGGAGTGTGTGGCGGAAACGGTTTCTCCTCTGGTGACGAACGCCGGTCACGTCTGCATCAGCGATCGCAATCTTTACTTCCAGCCGCTGAACGGCTATCCGGTGAGTGTCCTCGCTCTGAGCCTCTGTGTGATGGGAAGGCCAGTTCGCTGGTGTGTGTTCATGTGGTGAAGTGTGTTTTCTCAGGTTACACTGATGCACCAACACAGGTTTATAACCTAATTTTCCTTGCATGCACATTAAGGAAATTAGATTTTACACTTGTTTCACACGTTAATGCTCTTTAAACTGAATGTCATTTGATGTCAATAAAAGATGTGATGCTTGATTTGGTTTATATTTGCTTATTGCGCCCTCTTGTGGACACAGGAGACAATACAGCACTGTTATCCTCTAACACACGTATTGCCTTTAGAATAAGACTATAATTCAAATTTGGCAAATGTTTAAGACAGTTACATCTTTACAGTTCCTTCTCTGCGGTTCTTACGTGTTTGTGTGTGTGTGTTTGAGAAAGGATTCAGTGGTTCAGATCGAGTTACACAGTGTGAGACGCATCTACAAACGCAGACACGGACTGAGGCCTTTGGTGAGGGGTGTTCTTCATTCTGTCATCCGTTCTTCAGTTGTGTGTCTGTTATTTACCGTGTGTGTGTGTGTGTGTGTTCAGGGCCTCGAGGTGTTTTGCACAGAGGATGATCTGCGCTCGGATATATACCTGAAGTTCTACAGCACTAAAGAGAGAGACGAGCTTTACTACTACATTGCAACTTTTCTCGGTAGGCTTTATCTGTGTGTGTGTGTGTGTGTGTGTGTGTGTGTGTGTGTGTGTGTGTCAACTGCACTGTATTCCTGTGAATACTTTATTACCACAGTTTAAGTTGGAAATTTAATTTTCAGGTCCACGCTTAAAACGTGAATAAATGGATTATAAATACAGTGTAAATATAATGTAGGACCATAAGATCCCGTAAAAATACAAAATATTAAATAAAAAAACATTGTCAAACTAAAATATAGTACATTCCTTTCATTGAAAAATTAATAAATAAATGTCCTAATTGACCTAAGGTCTAATCCTGGCTTAATCTAAGCACTCTCTGTGGAACCAGACCAGTAAACACATTTTTAATGCAACCTTTTTCTATTAATGCACTCACTTTTGCAAATGAACCTACACGGAGAGATATTCGCTGGAGTAAAACACAGCTCCAGTATACAGTAATCCTCTTTGTATAAAGGTTTCATTTAAAGGCGAAGTATGTAGGATTATTATGTTAAAGTACATTCTCTACTCTATTCATTGGCTACTATTATCACCTGCTAACTCTAGCTTTAAGGACTACAACTAACAGCTGGTAGGAACTACAACGAGCTTCTTCACATGTTAGTGACATCACAAACCCTAAAATTTACATAAACTCCGCCCCCGGAACGCGATTTATAGATTATCATGAAAGAATATGCTAATCAATGACTAGAAGACACACACACAGACACACACTAAACTGCGTTTTTGAATTTTAACATGATAATAAAATATCTGTGGGGTATTTTTTGCTCAAACTTTACACACACACACACACACTCTGGGGACATCAGATACTTATAATGTGAGGCAAATGTGAAGCGCTTTGGTGGCCATTGGGTCTGTGAAAGCCCTATATAAATGCAGTCCATTTACCAAAATGCTTACATAATAGACCCTTGAAATAAAATCCCACTGCTAAGTACGATATTGCATCTCAGTTTACGTGTGTGTGTGTGTGTGTGTGTGTGTGTGTGTGTGTGTCAGAGAACCACGTAGCGGAGCACACGGCGGAGAGCTTCATGCTGCAGTGGCAGAGAGGACACATCTCCAACTACCAGTACCTGCTCCACCTCAACAACCTGGCGGACCGCAGCGTGAACGACCTCT
This sequence comes from Rhinichthys klamathensis goyatoka, assembly GCF_029890125.1. Classification (NCBI taxonomy): domain Eukaryota; kingdom Metazoa; phylum Chordata; class Actinopteri; order Cypriniformes; family Leuciscidae; genus Rhinichthys; species Rhinichthys klamathensis. Next base: position 547,397 of record NW_026606849.1, on the reverse strand, counting down.
CCCAGTACCCAGTGTTCCCCTGGACCATCAGCGACTACAGCAGCGCTCAGCTGGGTCAGTGTCACACACACACACACACACACACACACACACACACACACACACACACACACACACACACACACACACACACACACACACACACCGCAGCGTGAACGACCTCTCCCAGTACCCAGTGTTCCCCTGGACCATCAGTGACTACAGCAGCGCTCAGCTGGGTCAGTGTCACACACACACACACACCGCAGCGTGAACGACCTCTCCCAGTACCCAGTGTTCCCCTGGACCATCAGCGACTACAGCAGCGCTCAGCTGGGTCAGTGTCACACACACACACACACACACACACACACACACACACACACACACACACACACACACACACACCGCAGCGTGAACGACCTCTCCCAGTACCCAGTGTTCCCCTGGACCATCAGCGACTACAGCAGCGCTCAGCTGGGTCAGTGTCACACACACACACACACACACACACACACACACACACACACACACACACACACCGCAGCGTGAACAACCTCTCCCAGTACCCAGTGTTCCCCTGGACCATCAGCGACTACAGCAGCGCTCAGCTGGGTCAGTGTCACACACACACACACACACGCATGCTCGCTCGCTTACACACACACACTCACTCAATCAATCACTCACTCTCACACACACACTTACACACTCACTCACTCACTCTCACACACACACTCACACACTCTATCTCACACATACACAGACACACACACACACACACACTCACACACTCTCTCACACACTCACAGAATCACTCAATCAATCACTCACTCTCACACACACACTCTCTCACTCTCACACTCACTCACTGACTCACTCACTCTCACACACACACACACACACACTCACACACACACTCTAATACTGAAGTATATGTTTATTTCAGATTTGCTAAATCCCGCTTCATTTCGAGATCTCAGTAAACCAATAGGAGCTTTGAACACCGAGAGACTGGAGAGATTACTGGTGAGAAACCCTCACAGATGCAGCTTATCATCATATAACAAGAGTACATGTGTATGATGTGTGTGTGTGTGTGTGTGTGTGTGTGTGTGTGTGTGTGTGTGCTACAGGAACGCTACAGAGACATGCCTGATCCTCGTTTCATGTACGGCAGTCATTATTCATCACCTGGATATGTGCTTTTCTACCTCGTCAGAGTTGGTAAGTGTGTGTGTGTGTGTGTGTGTGTGTAAATTCCTGTTGCGGAACAAAACACACAACCTGGCCCATGTTTCTCTCCTGCAGCTCCAGAACACATGCTGTGCCTGCAGAACGGACGCTTCGATCACGCAGACCGCATGTTCAACAGGTATTAGCACACACACATGCATCTATACAGCGCTTTTACAGTACAGAGTGTTTCAGAGCAGCTTTACAGAGAACACACTGCACTAGTGTGACCCTGGACCACAGAACCACTCACAAGGGTACATATTTGAAATTGAGATGTATACGTCACCCGGAAGCTGAATAAATAAGCTTCCCATTGATGTGTGGTTTGTTAGGATAGGACAATATTTGGCCGAGATATGATTATTAGAACATCTGAGGGTGCAAAACAAAACATTGAGAAAATCGGTGTGACGGTGATGTGACGATGTGACGGTGTGACGTGTGACGGTGTGACGGTGTGACGGGTGTGACGGGTGTGAAGGGTGTGACGGTGTGACTGTGTGACGGTGATGTGACGGGTGTGACGGGTGTGGCTGTGTGACAGGTGTGAAGGGTGTGACGGTGTGACGGGTGTGAAGGGTGTGACGGTGTGACTGTGTGACGGGTGTAACGGTGTGACGGGTGTGAAGGGTGTGACGGGTGTGACTGTGTGACGGGTGTGACGGGTGTGAAGGGTGTGATGGTGTGACTGTGTGACGGTGTGACGGGTGTGAAGGGTGTGACTGTGTGACGGTGATGTGACGGGTGTGACTGTGTGACGGGTGTGACTGTGTGACGGGTGTGACTGTGTGACGGGTGTGACGGTGTGACGATGTGACGGGTGTGACTGTGTGACGGGTGTGACTGTGTGACGGGTGTGACTGTGTGACGGTGATGTGACGCGTGTGACGGTGTGACGGGTGTGACGGTGTGACGATGTGACGGGTGTGACTGTGTGACGGGTGTGACTGTGTGACGGTGTGATGATGTGACGGGTGTGACGATGTGACGGGTGTGACGATGATGTGACGGTGTGACGGGTGTGACGATGTGACGGGTGTGACGGTGTGACTGTGTGACGGGTGTGACGGTGTGACGGGTGTGACGATGTGACGGGTGTGACGATGTGACGGGTGTGACGATGTGACGGATGTGACGGGTGTGACGATGTGACGATGCGACGATGTGACGGGTGTGACAGTGTGACGGGTGTGACGATGTGACGGGTGTGACGGATGTGACGATGTGACGGGTGTGACGATGCGACGGGTGTGACGGTGTGACGATGTGACGGGTGTGACGGTGTGACGGTGTGACGATGTGACGATGTGACGGGTGTGATGGGTGTGACTGTGTGACGGTGATGTGATGATGTGATGTTGTGACGATGTGACGATGTGACGGGTGTGACTGTGTGACGGGTGTGACTGTGTGACGGGTGTGACAGTGTGACGGGTGTGACGATGTGACGGGTGTGACGATGTGACGGGTGTGACGATGTGACGGGTGTGACGATGTGACGATGTGACGGGTGTGACGATGTGACGGGTGTGACGGGTGTGACGATGTGACGGGTGTGACGGTGTGACAGTGTGACGGGTGTGACGATGTGACGGGTGTGACGGATGTGACGATGTGACGGGTGTGACGATGCGACGGGTGTGACGATGCGACGGGTGTGACGATGCGACGAGTGTGACGGTGTGACGGTGTGACGATGTGACCGGTGTGACGATGTGACGGGTGTGACGGGTGTGACAGTGTGACGATGTGACGATGTGACTGTGTGACGATGTGACGGGTGTGATGGGTGTGACTGTGTGACGGATGTGACGATGTGACGGGTGTGACGATGCGACGGGTGTGACGATGTGACGGTGTGACGATGTGACGGGTGTGATGGGTGTGACTGTGTGACGGTGATGTGATGATGTGATGATGTGATGTTGTGACGATGTGACGATGTGACGGGTGTGACTGTGTGACGGGTGTGACAGTGTGATGGGTGTGACGGGTGTGACGATGTGACGGGTGTGACGATGTGACGGGTGTGACGATGTGACGATGTGACGGGTGTGACGATGTGACGGGTGTGACGGGTGTGACGATGTGACGGGTGTGACGATGTGACAGTGTGAAAGTGTGACGGGTGTGACGATGTGACGGGTGTGACGGATGTGACGATGTGACGGGTGTGACGATGCGACGGGTGTGACGATGTGACGGGTGTGACGGTGTGACGGTGTGACGATGCGACGGGTGTGACGGTGTGACGATGTGACGATGTGACGGGTGTGACGATGCGACGGGTGTGACGGTGTGACGATGTGACGGGTGTGACGGTGTGACGATGTGACGATGTGACGGGTGTGATGGGTGTGACTGTGTGACGGTGATGTGATGATGTGATGATGTGATGTTGTGACGATGTGACGGGTGTGACTGTGTGACGGGTCTGACAGTGTGACGGGTGTGACGATGTGACGGGTGTGACGATGTGACGATGTGACGATGTGACGATGTGACGGGTGTGACGATGTGACGGGTGTGACGGGTGTGACGATGTGACGGTGTGACAGTGTGACGGGTGTGACGATGTGACGGGTGTGACGGATGTGACGATGTGACGGGTGTGACGATGCGACGGGTGTGACGATGTGACGGGTGTGACGATGCGACGGTGTGACAGTGTGACGGGTGTGACGATGTGACGGGTGTGACGGATGTGACGATGTGACGGGTGTGACGATGCGACGGGTGTGACGATGTGACGGGTGTGACGATGCGACGGGTGTGACGGTGTGACGGTGTGACGATGTGACGGGTGTGACGATGCGACGGGTGTGACGATGTGACGGGTGTGACGATGCGACGGGTGTGACGGTGTGACGGTGTGACGATGTGACGGGTGTGACCGGTGTGACTGTGTGACGGGTGTGACTGTGTGACGGGTGTGACAGTGTGATGGGTGTGACGGGTGTGACGATGTGACGGTGTGACGATGTGACGGGTGTGACCGGTGAGACGATGTGACGGGTGTGACTGTGTGACGGGTGTGACAGTGTGATGGGTGTGACGGGTGTGACGGTGTGACGATGTGACGGGTGTGACCGGTGTGACGATGTGACGGGTGTGACGATGTGACGGGTGTGACTGTGTGACGGGTGTGACAGTGTGATGGGTGTGACGGGTGTGACGATGTGACGATGTGACGATGTGACGGGTGTGACGATGTGACGGGTGTGACGATGTGACGGGTGTGACGATGTGACGGTGTGACAGTGTGACGGGTGTGACGATGTGACGGGTGTGACGGATGTGACGATGTGACGGGTGTGACGATGCGACGGGTGTGACGATGTGACGGGTGTGACGATGCGACGGGTGTGACGGTGTGACGGTGTGACGATGTGACGGGTGTGACGGGTGTGACGGGTGTGACGATGTGACGATGTGACTGTGTGACGATGTGACGGGTGTGATGGGTGTGACTGTGTGACGGTGATGTGATGATGTGATGTTGTGACGATGTGACGGGTGTGACTGTGTGACGGTGTGACGATGTGACGGGTGTGACGGTGTGACGGTGTGACGATGTGACGGGTGTGATGGGTGTGACGGTGTGACTGTGTGACGGTGATGTGATGATGTGACGTTGTGACGATGTGACGGGTGTGACGGTGATGTGATGATGTGACGTTGTGACGATGTGACGGGTGTGACGGGTGGGACGGGTGTGACTGTGTGACGGTGTGACTGTGTGATGGTGATGTGACGGGTGTGACGGTGTGACTGTGTGATGGTGATGTGATGATGTGACGGGTGTGACGGTGTGACGGTGTGACTGTGTGATGGTGATGTGATGATGTGACGATGTCAAATGATGTGACGATGTCAAATGATGTGATGATGTCAAATGATGTAATGATGTGATGATGTGCACCTGTCCAGTGTTGGAGAGACGTGGAAGAACTGTTTAGAGGGAGGCACTGATTTCAAAGAGGTGAGTGTGTTACAAACGCAACGCCCTGTGTTTTACTGAGCATACCGCAATACCGATTTTTATATTGCAATACTTATTTTAAGGCATTTTTCAAGGAATTTTTTTTGATGATCAAACATGAGTTTTAAGGGATAAAATTATTGACTACAGGAGGACTTTAATAATTCTGTGTGCTTAGGTCCTTACTGTGTTTAATTTTCGGTCTTTCAATAGTATATTTGGTGTGTGTGTGTGTGTGTGTGTGTGTGTGTGTGTGTGCAGCTGATTCCTGAGTTCTATGGAAGTGACAGCAGTTTTCTGAGGAATCTGCTGGGTCTGGATCTGGGCCGGAGGCAGGGAGGAGGACGAGTGGAGAGTGTTGATCTTCCTCCGTGGGCTTCAGGTGCACATGTGCTCTTCTGTCCCTCATGACTACACGATGTTCGATCCGCTTGACATCGTGATTCGAAAACGACAGTGGCCGCCGGGACGCAATAATCAATCGTTTTATCTCATATAATGTGTCCTTCAGGAACACTGTTGGGATTTCTTTCTTTTCTGACGACAAGACTGCCGATACACAACACATCTCTTCTGTAGCCATTGTTCGTTTGCGCTCTTGTTTCCGTAAGTTAGTCGCTAGTTCCGCCTTCTCGATGGCAGAGCCAATCAGCTTGTGCCGTGAGTAAAACACGCCCTCTAGTGACTGAACCCGGTATTTCTTTAAAACTATAGTCCCTTTGATTGTGAAAATGTTCATATTAAGATATCTACAGACTACTAGCTTTTATCAGTCTTAATAGCTGAAAATTTCAAGATATGGGGCAAATTCGCTATTTAATCTTATTCAGACTTACGGTTTTCACTAAACGGATGATCAAAACTACGGAAAATCCCTCAGACTTTCTTTGAAGGCGCCAAAACTTTTATACAATAACTAGCTTAGGGCATGTTAACATGTTGAAACATGTTAACACCACGTTAAATTATGTTAGCAACATGTTAAATCATGCTAGCAACGTGTTTAAACATGCTATCGATGTGCTCATTCATTTTAGCAACATGCTAAAACATGTTAACAACATGTCAGCAATTGGTAAGACATGTAAGTGTAATGTTAAATCATGTTAGCAATCTGTTAATGTGCAAATTCAAGTTAAAACATGTTAGCAACATGTTAAATCGTGTTAGCAATTTGTTAAATCGTGCTTTCGATGTGCTCATTCATTTTAGCAACATGCTAAAACATGTTAGCAACATGTTAGCAATTGGTAAGACATGTTAGTGTAATGTTAAATCATGTTAGCAATGTGTTAAAACATGTTACCACCAAGTTAAATCATACTAGCAACGTGCTAAGTAATGCTAGCAATGTGTTAAATTATGTTATATTATGCTAGCAATCTGATAAAACACTGTTATATTATGCTAGCAATCTGATAAAACACTTATATTATGCTAACAATCTGATAAAACACCATGTTTTAACATGCTTAATCATGTAGCAATGTGTTTAAACATGCAAGTACATGCTAATTCGTGTTAGCAACATGTTAAAACATGTTAGCAATTGACAAGACATGTTAGTAACATGTTAATTCATGCTAGCAATGTGTAAAAACATGCTACAAACGTGTTAGCAAAATGCTAAATAATGCTAAGACGTGCCAACAACATAATAAAACTGGCTAGTAACATGATTAAACATGTTAGGAAGCTTATTAGCTTTTAGACAAGGTTTTGTCAAGCCAACTTTTAACTTTATTTCTCTCTAACACTACAATACGTTGTTTGTTTCACACGCGCACACGCAGATCCGGACGACTTCTTGCAGAAGCAGCGTCTGGCTCTGGAGAGTCAGTGTGTGTCTGAACACCTGCACGAGTGGATCGATCTGATCTTCGGATATAAGCAGAAGGGCAGCGAGGCCGTGGCCAGCCATAACGGTACAATAACACCGACGTTAAACAATATGAAGGATTAGTATGTTATTCATATCATTTTATGTCTGCTATATTACAGTGTTCCACCCATTAACATATGAGGGAGGAGTCGACTGCGACAGGTAACCTCAATAAAGTAACATCTCTCTCTCTCTCTCTCTAATTAACCCTTGTGCGACTTTATGTGCGACATTTGTGTCTTTTTCAGTTTTCTGTTGTTGATTATTTTGCCTGTGTTAATGCCAACTGCATGTATTTTGGCACAGGTGTGTATTTTTATTGGAATTTTACTATTTCACGGCCATTTCCTTTAAAAAATCTATTTTGCACTAGAAACACAAAATAGTTCCACTCTTTTGGACAAAAATGTCCTCATTAAAGCCCTTTGTCTCAAGGGTTTTTTCTTCTGGGGCTTTAATTCTGTCGGCAAGACTTCAAAATAAAAAATCTTGCAATCTTTCTCAGGTTTGGCCTGTAAAGCAAATGCTCGCTTTATTCCTGTTTTCTGCGTCTGCATATTATAGAGCCAATTGGATAAATTATGCAGCTATAATTGTGTGTGTGGGTTGGTATCGATGTCAGAGTGTGGTTTGAAATGTGTGTAATAAAAAATTGTGTGTGTGCTTGTAATATTTGAGAGAGAAAAACTCTCAAATATTGTAATCCCAATAATCTTAAAATATTGTAATCTCTACTGTAAATCCCAAATCTTGGTCCCAAAAAACGAAATCTCACTGAAATCTCATTTTTTGAGACAACCTCAAATTTGGAGCACAATTTGTTTAGATTTATGGCTTTTATTTATTTATTTATATTATGGCTTTTATTTATTTATTTATATTTTAGCAGTTTTAGAGTTCAACGTGTTTCATAAAATATATATATTAATTAAAAGAATCAAATGTTCATAAATCATTTTCATAAACTTAAACCTCTATAACATTTTTGGTTTCACTTTTTAACTTTTTAAGTTTTTTGACAGATTTTAGTCCACTATGGGCCGTAGTGTAACTCTGTCTGATGCACAAGGGTTAAATAGCTCATCGTTTTGATTTTTCTTTGTGTTTTATATTTGTCAGTGTACATTTTGTCAGTGTGTGTGTGTGTTTCTGCAGTATTGAGGACCCGGATCAGAAAATAGCCATGCTAACTCAAATCCTGGAGTTTGGCCAGACGCCCCGCCAGCTCTTCGTCACTCCTCATCCTCAGAGAATCACTCCTCGCTTCCACAACCTGTCGGCGACCGTCAGTCTCAGCAGCTGCGAGCTCTCGCCAGGTACCGCCGCGTCCCGGCCCAAGAAGCAGGAGGAGGGATTAGCTTTTGTCGCATTAGCTATGTGAACATCTTGTGGAAATCATGGAGGGCGAGGGGGTAACACCTGGTACTAGGGCTGTCACTTTTGTGAAAAATCCTGTTCACTTTTTGAGACATTAGTGTTCATTGAATCGACTGTAAAATCGATTTTCCGTGTCTAAAGACGTTTCCATTTTCAACACCAAATACAGGCAAATCCACGGACACCTAACAGGCATTAGGACGAACGTAAAGAGGGCGCTTGAGTCAGCAATATTCCTGATGATTTATTGGCGTGAAGTTTCAGCACAATGACAAACAGGAGTGCAACATTCAGGGATTGAGATTAACACCCTCGACCCGTCAGATGCGGGTACAAATGAACTTTGGCGGGAAACGCTGTCGAATCACGAGCCGATCTGGCGTGTTTCTATGTTTACTCACTTTGCTGGGGAAGTTCGTGTAAGCCAAATCTGCTCAACTCGTGATCCTCATGATATATTAAATACAGCGTATTGCACAGAATCTGCGCATTTCTGGCTTACTTGAACACACACACACACACACACACACACACACACACTCTCAAACAGGCGCACACATCTTTGTGGGGACTCTCTATAGGCGTAATGGTTTTTATACTGTACAAACTGTATATTCTGTCCCCTTACACTGCCCCTATCCCTAAACCTACCCATCACACACACACACACACTGCCCCTATCCCTAAACCTACCCATCACACACACACACACACTGCCCCTATCCCTAAACCTACCCATCACACACACACACACACACACTGCCCCTATCCCTAAACCTACCCGTCACACACAACTTTCTGCATTTTTACATTTTCAAAAAACATTACTTATTATGATTGATACGCTGTTTTCCTCATGGGGACCGCTGGCTGGGCCCCACAATGTAGGTGATTTCAGGTTTTACTATACTTGTGGGGTCATTTGGTCCCCACAATGTAATATAAACATGAACACACACACACGTCACTACGCAACAAATAACGGCGCGCTTGTTCACTTGCATTGAAGTAATAGCGAATATTAAAAAGCATCTGGTTAACAGAAAAGACAGTGTTATTTTCCAGCATCCGACATGTTCTGTGTGCTGTATTGATCTGTCCTAAAACACATTTTTGGCAAAAAAAAAAAAAAGGCCGTTAAAATCAATTCCCTATTTTCGTTTTCGAAACTTGTGTTGGTTGGTCCGATCGATTGTGCAATCGCTTTTCGAACGTGAAGTGACAGCCCTATGTTGGTACTGTATCTTTGTGGTCTAAAATGACTGACATAGGAAATGCATGACAAATACAAAAAAAATACGATAACTCAGAGAATCTTTTGTTGGTGCGAACTACAAATCAGCCATGATGCAAAAAAAACACAGCAATGAAGGGGTTAATCTCAATTTCTAACAAAATTGTAATGTTCGATTGTAATCATAATGCAAAACCTGATCCTTATCTAACAGAAAAATATCTAAACCTTGACAAAAGTAGTCTTTTACAATTTCTAAATGTAAATCTAAATGCAAAACCTAATAAAAGTAAGAAATTATGTCAACTAGCGAATCCAAAAGCCTCTCTGTGTATTTATAGGGAGTTACAAACTATGACATACGCCTCCTGGAACTATTCTCACTTGATACATTTATTTTAAAGGCCTTCGCTCTATTTTAATCTGAAATACAGTGTCTCCTAGTATGGAGTCGTTTGAGGACCTGACTGAGGAGAGCAGGAAAATGGCCTGGAGCAACATGAACAAACTCGTATTGCAGTCTTGCCACAAAATACACAAGGAGTGAGTATCTGTGGGTGCAGTTGTGTGTGTTTGAGAACAGACGGTTAGCGCTAACTGCTTCTGACGCTGGTGTTGTGCTTCCGCAGGGCCGTAACAGGCATCGCTGTGACCCTCGGTGGAGATGCCATCTTCTCCACTTCTCAAGGTCAGGAACCCCTCCGTTATTCAGTGAAAGGCTGCCATGAAATCATCTGAGATTGATTTTTCAGAACTGTAATATAATGTTAGCACAATGCTAACATGTTCCTCGTGTTTATAGAATAAATTAGCACATTGTTAGCATGTTTTAACATGATATAGCACATTGCTAGCATGGTTCTATCATGAATTAGCACATTGCTAACATATTGTTAGCATGAATTAACCCATTTGTAGCAAGCTGTTAGCATTATTTAGCACATTGCTAGCATCAATCAATCAATCAAATTTTATTTGTAGAGCGCCTTACAACAGCCAAAAGGTGCACAAGGCGCTTTCCAGTAAAAACATCAATGGAAAACAATAAATAAAAACATAAGTGTACATAATAAGCAATTGAATCAGGACGGAAACTACATGTTAAAAGCTTGTCTAAATAAGTGTGTTTTCAGCTGCGTTTTAAAAGTACTCAGCGAAGTAATACTTGGTAGTTGAGGTTGAAGTGTTGCTAGCATGATTTAGCACATTGTTAACATGCTTCCAGCTTAAATTAGCACGTTGCTTGCATGTTTTAGCATGTTGCTGACATAAATTAGCACATTGTTAGCATGTTATTAACACGATTTAACACATTGTTATTGATTCTAGCATAACTTTGCACATTGTTAACATGTTTTAACATGTATTAGCTATGGATTAGCACATTGCTAACATATTGCTAGCATGGATTAACACATTTGTAGCATGATGTAGCACATTGTTAACATGATTTCAGCGTTGTGAGCATTAATTAGCACATTGTTAGCATGTTTCAGTATATTAACATGTTTTAGCACATTGTTAACATGTTTTTAGCATGACTTTGCACATTGTTAACATCTATTAGCAATAAATTAGCACATCGCTAATATGTCTACCACGAATTAACCCATATTTTATCCTCATGTAGACTCTACACTAAAGATGTTCTCCAAAGAGAACGGGCTGCAGAGAAGCGTGTCCTTCTCCAACATGGTAAGCTCTTTAGCGCAGACGCAGCGGCCCCAAAAATTATTTGGACACATAAGCAGCTTCACTTAAAAATGAATCTTGTCAATTATATGTTTTTTTCCCCCGGTGGTTTTCAACTACAGGTTTTGTACAGTGAAAACAGCTTTTTGAAGACGCTGGTAAATTTGAAACGCCGTTGTACGCGTTAAAACGGAGGTATTTGTAAATTACACGTTTAGTCACGTGACGCGTATTGAACCCACATATCTATGGTTGTATCGGAATTGTTGTGACTGCTTTTCATTTTCGTAGTGTCGTTAAAGTTAAATGATGATTCGGAACCAACGGCGCTGAAAAAGTGGGCGGGAACTAATGCAAATTATTATTAGGCTGCTGTCACTTTAAGACTGAATGCATGGATCAGAAATGGCCTAGTCAGTTGGCGTTTCTAGCCCTTATGGTTCAGAAGTGATTATCACGAATGTAAGTGCAACTTCGGACAGTTGGTGGCGCTAGAGGGAATGAGTTAGAGACTCCAAACTTGCTGTGGTTATGCATGGATCCAATATAACCTACTGACACGCATCCAATTTTTTTCCCCAATCATTTATGGTCTCTTAAAGCGGTCCTAGATTATGATTTCGCTTTTCTGACTGTAGTTAGTGTGTAATGTTGCTGTTTGAGCATAAACAACATCTGCAAAATTACGACGATCAGAGCAAAGGGAGAAATTTACTTTTGCAGAAATTGCTTTTTAAGGACTACAACAAACGGATGGTAGGAACTACATGAGCTTCCCCCTGGGTTAGTGACATCACTAGCCCTAAAATTTACATAAACTCCGCCTCCGGGAACATGCAACAAAGGGGGCGGGGCCATGATGGGCTGCTTTAGAAAAGAGGAAGAGTTGTTGTCGCTGTTTTTTCACACCCCAGAAAAAGTTTTCCTTAGGCTGACGAACTTAGAGAGGTTAACATTTATTTTAAACACTGTTCCTGAACAATATAACCTCACCGTTTGTCTGCGCACTTCACATTTTACTGAGAACAGCTTCCAGAAGAGAGTTATACGCACAAAAGCTTCTCCATGAGAAGCATGAAAACATATTCTAGTACACCTCAAAAAAACAAAATCAATACTTCGTAAAAGGCCATAATAGGACCCCTTTAAGGCATATTCACTCCCTTTACGAGAATACTTTTACATTTAAGTGTGGCGAATGCTTTTTGGAGGCCCTGGATACAACAGCCACATTGCACACCAGCTGAAGACCTCTAACTACAACACACTCTTGTAATGTGCCTTAGGCGCTGTCCTCCTGCCTGATGCTGCCTGATGACGAGATCGTCGTGTGCTCGTCCTGGGACAACAATGTGTAAGATTATACAGTAACCACAACCATATCCCTGAAGATGCAACCATATCCCTGAAGATTATACAGTAACCGCAACCATATCCCTGTAAGATTATACAGTAACCGCAACCATATCCCTGTAAGATTATACAGTAACCGCAACCATATCCCTGAAGATTATACAGTAACCGCAACCATATCCCTGTAAGATTATACAGTAACCACAACCATATCCCTGAAGATTATACAGTAACCGCAACCATATCCCTGTAAGATTATACAGTAACCACAACCATATCCCTGTAAGATTATACAGTAACCACAACCATATCCCTGAAGATTATACAGTAACCGCAACCATATCCCTGTAAGATTATACAGTAACCGCAACCATATCCCTGAAGATTATACAGTAACCGCTACCATATCCCTGAAGATTATACAGTAACCGCTACCATATCCCTGAAGATTATACAGTAACCGCTACCATATCCCTGAAGATTATACAGTAACCGCAACCATATCCCTGAAGATTATACAGTAACCGCAACCATATCCCTGAAGATTATACAGTAACCGCTACCATATCCCTGAAGATTATACAGTAACCGCTACCATATCCCTGAAGATTATACAGTAACCGCAACCATATCCCTGAAGATTATACAGTAACCGCAACCATATCCCTGAAGATTATACAGTAACCGCTACCATATCCCTGTAAGATTATACAGTAACCGCAACCATATCCCTGAAGATTATACAGTAACCGCTACCATATCCCTGTAAGATTATACAGTAACCGCAACCATATCCCTGTAAGATTATACAGTAACCGCAACCATATCCCTGTAAGATTATACAGTAACCGCAACCATATCCCTGAAGATTATACAGTAACCGCAACCATATCCCTGTAAGATTATACAGTAACCGCAACCATATCCCTGAAGATTATACAGTAACCGCAACCATATCCCTGAAGATTATACAGTAACCGCAACCATATCCCTGTAAGATTATACAGTAACCGCAACCATATCCCTGTAAGATTATACAGTAACCGCAACCATATCCCTGTAAGATTATACAGTAACCGCAACCATATCCCTGTAAGATTATACAGTAACCGCAACCATATCCCTGAAGATTATACAGTAACCGCAACCATATCCCTGTAAGATTATACAGTAACCGCAACCATATCCCTGAAGATTATACAGTAACCGCAACCATATCCCTGAAGATTATACAGTAACCGCAACCATATCCCTGAAGATTATACAGTAACCGCAACCATATCCCTGTAAGATTATACAGTAACCGCAACCATATCCCTGTAAGATTATACAGTAACCGCAACCATATCCCTGTAAGATTATACAGTAACCGCAACCATATCCCTGTAAGATTATACAGTAACCGCAACCATATCCCTGTAAGATTATACAGTAACCGCAACCATATCCCTGTAAGATTATACAGCAACCGCAACCATATCCCTGTAAGATTATACAGCAACCGCAACCATATCCCTGTAAGATTATACAGTAACCGCAACCATATCCCTGAAGATTATACAGTAACCGCAACCATATCCCTGTAAGATTATACAGTAACCGCAACCATATCCCTGAAGATTATACAGTAACCGCAACCATATCCCTGTAAGATTATACAGTAACCGCAACCATATCCCTGAAGATTATACAGTAACCGCAACCATATCCCTGAAGATTATACAGTAACCACAACCATATCCCTGAAGATTATACAGTAACCACAACCATATCCCTGAAGATTATACAGTAACCGCAACCATATCCCTGAAGATTATACAGTAACCGCAACCATATCCCTGTAAGATTATACAGTAACCACAACCATATCCCTGAAGATTATACAGTAACCGCAACCATATCCCTGTAAGATTATACAGTAACCGCAACCACAACCATATCCCTGAAGATTATACAGTAACCGCAACCATATCCCTGTAAGATTATACAGTAACCGCAACCATATCCCTGAAGATTATACAGTAACCGCAACCATATCCCTGTAAGATTATACAGTAACCGCAACCATATCCCTGAAGATTATACAGTAACCGCAACCATATCCCTGAAGATTATACAGTAACCACAACCATATCCCTGAAGATTATACAGTAACCACAACCATATCCCTGAAGATTATACAGTAACCGCAACCATATCCCTGAAGATTATACAGTAACCGCAACCATATCCCTGTAAGATTATACAGTAACCACAACCATATCCCTGAAGATTATACAGTAACCGCAACCATATCCCTGTAAGATTATACAGTAACCGCAACCATATCCCTGTAAGATTATACAGTAACCACAACCATATCCATGAAGATTATACAGTAACCACAACCATATCCCTGAAGATTATACAGTAACCACAACCATATCCATGAAGATTATACAGTAACCGCAACCATATCCCTGAAGATTATACAGTAACCGCAACCATATCCCTGTAAGATTATACAGTAACCGCAACCATATCCCTGTAAGATTATACAGTAACCACAACCATATCCATGAAGATTATACAGTAACCACAACCATATCCCTGAAGATTATACAGTAACCACAACCATATCCATGAAGATTATACAGTAACCACAACCATATCCCTGAAGATTATACAGTAACCGCAACCATATCCCTGAAGATTATACAGTAACCACAACCATATCCCTGAAGATTATACAGTAACCGCAACCATATCCCTGAAGATTATACAGTAACCGCAACCATATCCCTGAAGATTATACAGTAACCGCAACCATATCCATGAAGATTATACAGTAACCACAACCAAATCCCTGAAGATTATACAGTAACCGCAACCATATCCCTGTAAGATTATACAGTAACCACAACCATATCCATGAAGATTATACAGTAACCACAACCATATCCCTGAAGATTATACAGTAACCGCTACCATATCCCTGAAGATTATACAGTAACCGCAACCATATCCCTGTAAGATTATACAGTAACCGCAACCATATCCCTGTAATTCTTAAGTCAATTTAACACATTTCTCATTTTTCTTTCCTCTTCTCTTGGATCCCTGTCTTGTGCTCTAGGTATTTTTACTCGATAGCGTATGGACGAAGGCAGGAGACTCTGATGGGTCATGATGATGCAGTTAGTCATGTTTGCTGGAGGGACGACAAACTTTACACGGCGTCCTGGGACTCGACTGTGAAGGTCTTTGCATTTAGTTTTGCCAAGTTTGCTTTCTTGCATAACATTTAAGGATGACTAAACCTGTTTACTTGGTACTAAATTGTATAGTTGCATATTCAGTAACACTTTACTTAAACCTTAATATATAATGCATTATAAAAGTATTTTTAATGCATTGATTATGCCTTGTGATGCACCTTATTATGCATTTTGTGATCTCATGAATAATTGTAACCACAGTTATAATACATTATAATACTTATCTATTTATAGAACACGCTTTTAAAAAGTATAATGCATTAAAACACAACAAACAACCAATTTCAGAGCCGAACACTAAAAGGCATGAGTTATGAGCTTCAGACCAACTGCAACAATGAGTAATTAAAGACGTGTGTAGATTATTTCAGACAGAACAGATGAAGATATATGAATATAATCACTAGTAATATGATTTAATTGCTCATGACTTTTGAGTAGTTGCTGGTGCTGTTGCCATGATTGATGTCCTTGTTCTCTGTGTGACTCAAGGAATCAATCAAGACCAGTTTTATTAAAATAGGCTAAACTAATCAAAAGCTATGAGAATTTATATTTTTTAATTACATTATACATTTTGTTGTCTCTACTTTTCGAGTATTCAGCGAAAAATTCCATAAAAATATGCTAATGCATTCATAAAATACAGCATTTTACGGCAAAATTCAAGATGGCCGACAGCAAATGGTCGATATGGGAACGTTGGGTATTGTACGACTCGGGAATCTGCACTGAATCAAAAGAGAGTTTTATGCAAACCTTTCCGCATTTATAAGCAAAAATAGCCATTTTTAATATCTCCTGACCGTCATATCCGTTTGCACATTATTCGAAAACAGTTGGGTCTATCAAAAATATCAAATATCAAATATCAAAAAGCTTTTAATAAGTTTTTGCCAGCATGGCCTGAAGATGATCTGAGCAACAGTTCGTAAGAGAAGCTTGTTTGCAGGTATTCCGGTTTAAAAGTTATTAGCACAAACGTAAGTGCAACTTCGGACAGTTGGTGGCGCTAGAGAGGAGTTAGAGACTCCAAATTTGGTGTGGTTCGTGTTCACACTGTCCTCTGTTCGTGTACCAAATTTCATAATTCTCCCGCAAGCGGTTCTGCCATAGACTCAACGCAGAAGAAGAAGAAGAAACGGATATAACAGATGCTAACGACGCTTCAGTTCTCGGCCCCTAACAACGAATCTGCAATATATTATAATGAGTGTTGAGCAACGATCAATCGAATCCATGCATGTGTATATATTTAAGAAAAATATGTTATATTTATATATAATATAATGTGTAAATATATATATATATATACAGTATATACATGCAAATATTTATTAAACATATACATGCATATATGTGACCCTGGACTACAAAACGAGTCACATGGGTCAATTTTATGAAATTGAGATTTATACATCATCCGAAAGCTGAATAAATAAGATTTCCATTGATGTTTGTTAGGATAGGACAATATTTGGCCGAGATACGACTATTAGAAAATCTGGAATCTGAGGGTGCAAAAATTCGAAATATTGACAAAATCGCCTTTAAAGCATTTATGTTCGTGATTTTGCTGCATTCACTCACAAAAATACATGTTTTATATATTTACGGTAGGAAACTTACAAAATATCTTCATGGAACATGATCTTTACTCAATATCCTAATGATTTTTGACATAAAAAAAATGTTTGCTATTGCCACAAATATGACTTATGACTGGTTTTGGTCTATGGTCACATACACTACCGTTCAAAAGTTTGGGGTCAGTGAGAATTTTATTTTTTTTTTTTGGAGGAAAGAAATCAATACTTTTATTTATCAAGGAATAATTAATTTGATCGAAAGTGACAGTAAAGACATTTATAATGTTACAAAAGTCCTATTCATCAAAGAATCCAAAAAAAACAAAACAAAAAACTGTACAACTGACAGACCAACAACTGTTTCAACATTGATAATAATAATAAATGTTTCTTGAGCATCAAATCCTCATATTATACTGATTTGTGAAGGATCATTTGACACTGAAGACACTGACACTGGTGATGCTGAAAATTCAGCTTTGATCACAGGAATAAATTACACTTTACTGTATATTCACACCGAAAACAGCTGATTTACACTGGAATAATATTTAATACTATAACTGATTTTTGTTGTATTTTTAATCAAATAAGCGCAGCCATGGTTAGCAGAAGAGAATTCTTTTTAAAGTATTTAAAATCGTACCGACCCCAAACTTTTGAACGGTAGTGTAAATACTAAATAATTTTTACACACATATATTATGTAAACACAAATTTATTTTGGATGTGATTAATCGTTGCCCAGCACTAGTTATAATTCATTTTAACTTTGGTTACAATTATTAATGAAAAGATATAATGCATTATAACACGTTCCCACATATTCCAGCTAATTAACTTTTCTTGTCATATGGTCATAATCACTTGTTGACGTCCCTGGTTCTCTGTGTCTCCCCAGATCTGGAAGTGTGTAGCGGACGACGTGTCCAGGAACAAGCGCGCCGGGTTCGATCCGCTCGCTGAGTTTGAGCACGAGGCCGGGGTTTGTGCTGACGAGTCTTAAACACTGCAGTATACACTCACTTCTAGAACAACTCGCTGTCAGAATAACTGCAACAGCAGCGATAGAGAGTCTCCGGAACACTTTACAATAATGTTCATTATTTAACATGAGCTAAGAATCAAGCATTTATTAATCTTAGTTCATATAGATTTCAACATTTACTAATGCGTTATTAAAATCAAAGGTTGTATTTATTAACATTAGTTACTGTGAACTTGCATGAACAGCTGTATTTTTATTAGCTCACATTAACAAAGATTAATAAATACTGTAACAAATGCATTGCTCATTGTGAGTTCATGTTAGTTATTACATTAATTAATGAACCTTATTGTAAAGTTTTACCATAGAGTGTGAAGGTTTATGCAGTGTGTGTATTGTGCATGTCCTCACGTGTGCGCAGGTCAACTGTTTAGACCTCAGCCCTGCGGGAACACTGATGGCGACGGGCACTAAAGAGGGAACACTCACTGTGTGGGACCTGACCAGTCCTGTGCCTCTCAACCAGCTCAGCTGCCATACTGGGAGGATCCACCAGCTGGCCTTCAGTCCAGGTGTGTGTGTGTGTGTGTGTGTGTGTGTGTGGGAGTGAGTGAGTAATGGACTGCATTTATATAGCGCTTTCACAGACCCAATGGCCACCAAAGCTTTACAATTTGCCTCACATTCACCCATTCACACACTCATTCATACACCGACGGCGGTGTCAGCCATACAAGGCGCCATCCAGCTCGCCGGGAGCAGCTGGGGTTAGCTGTCTCACACACACACAGCTGGGGTTAGCTGTCTCACACACACACACACAGCTGGGGTTAGGTGTCTTGCTCATGGACACCTCGACACTTGGTCAGGTGGAACCAGGGATTGAACCACCAACCTTCCGGTTTGTAGACACCCCACATGAACCACTGAGCCACTGCTGAGTGCGTGTGTGTGTGCGTGTGTGTGTGCGTGCGAGCGTGCGTGCGAGCGAATGAGTGAGTGTGTGGTTTCAACACTGTGTGTGTGTGTTCAGACAGCAGGCATATCTTGAGTGTTGGCGAGGACTCGTGTTTGGCGGTGACAGATGTGCAGACAGGAATGCTCATCGCTACTGTACAAGCCGAGCAGGAGCAGAGGTGACCAGAACACACACTAGAGCTGTGTCCCAATAAATACACACTCATGCATGTTTATATTTAAGAAAAATGTGTTATTTCTATATAAAAGTGTAATGCAGTAATCACGCCACCAGCCTCGTGCCGCTCTCTCACGGCCCTCGGCCTCGTCCTGCTCGCCACAAAAACTCTCAGTGTGTCGGGTCTCAGTTGTGTGACGTGTGTTGCTCCTGTAGGTGCTTCTGCTGGGATGGAAACACTGTGTTGTCTGGAGGGAGGTCAGGAGATCTCAGTGTGTGGAACCTCCTCAGCAGTAAAGTCATCCACAGGATCCCTGCTGCTCACTCAGGTGAACACACATACACACACACACACACACACACACTCACCCACACACACACTCACGTCACACACACACACGTCACACCCCCCCCCCCCCCCCCCACAGACACACACACACCTGAAAGTCATCCACAAGATCTCTGCTGCTCACTCAGGTACACACACACACACACACTCTCTCACTCACTCCCCCCCCCCACACACACCTACCTGAAAGTCATCCACAAGATCCCTGCTGCTCACTCAGGTACACACACACACACACACCTGAAAGTCATCCACAAGATCCCTGCTGCTCACTCAGGTACACACACACACACACCTGAAAGTCATCCACAAGATCCCTGCTGCTCACTCAGGTGAACACACACACACACTCACCCACCCACCCACACACACACCTGAAAGTCATCCACAAGATCCCTGCTGCTCACTCAGGTACACACACACACACACACACCTGAAAGTCATCCACAAGATCCCTGCTGCTCACTCAGATAAACACACACACACACTAGAGTGTTCTAGAGTGCAGCGCTCTGTGTAGGGAACGTTCTAGAGTGTTCTCTCTGTATAGGGAACGTTCTAGAGTGTTCTCTCTGTGTAGAGAACGTTCTAGAGTGCAGCGCTCTGTGTAGAGAACGTTCTAGAGTGTTCTCTCTGTGTAGGGAACGTTCTAGAGTGCAGCGCTCTGTGTAGAGAACGTTCTAGAGTGTTCTCTCTGTATAGGGAACGTTCTAGAGTGCAGCGCTCTGTAGAGAACGTTCTAGAGTGTTCTCTCTGTGTAGAGAACGTTCTAGAGTGCAGCGCTCTGTGTAGAGAACGTTCTAGAGTGTTCTCTCTGTGTAGAGAACGTTCTAGAGTGCAGCGCTCTGTATAGGGAACGTTCTAGAGTCCAGCGCTCTGTGTAGAGAATGTTCTAGAGTGAAGCGCTCTGTGTAGGGAACGTTCTAGAGTGTTCTCTCTGTATAGGGAACGTTCTAGAGTGTTCTCTCTGTGTAGGGAACGTTCTAGAGTGTTCTCTCTGTATAGGGAACGTTCTAGAGTGTTCTCTCTGTATAGGGAACGTTCTAGAGTGTTCTCTCTGTGTAGAGAACGTTCTAGAGTGCAGCGCTCTGTGTAGAGAACGTTCTAGAGTGTTCTCTCTGTGTAGGGAACGTTCTAGAGTGCAGCGCTCTGTGTAGAGAACGTTCTAGAGTGTTCTCTCTGTATAGGGAACGTTCTAGAGTGCAGCGCTCTGTAGAGAACGTTCTAGAGTGTTCTCTCTGTGTAGAGAACGTTCTAGAGTGCAGCGCTCTGTGTAGAGAACGTTCTAGAGTGTTCTCTCTGTGTAGAGAACGTTCTAGAGTGCAGCGCTCTGTATAGGGAACGTTCTAGAGTCCAGCGCTCTGTGTAGAGAATGTTCTAGAGTGAAGCGCTCTGTGTAGGGAACGTTCTAGAGTCCAGCGCTCTGTGTAGAGAATGTTCTAGAGTCCAGCGCTCTGTGTAGGGAACGTTCTAGAGTGTTCTCTCTGTGTAGAGAATGTTCTAGACTGCAGCGCTCTGTGTAGGGAACGTTCTAGAGTGTTCTCTCTGTGTAGAGAATGTTCTAGACTGCAGCGCTCTGTGTAGGGAACGTTCTAGAGTGCAGCGCTCTGTCTAGGGAACGTTCTAGAGTGTTCTCTCTGTGTAGAGAATGTTCTAGAGTCCAGCGCTCTGTGTAGGGAACGTTCTAGAGTGTTCTCTCTGTGTAGAGAACGTTCTAGAGTGCAGCGCTCTGTGTAGAGAACGTTCTAGAGTGTTCTCTCTGTGTAGAGAACGTTCTAGAGTGCAGCGCTCTGTATAGGGAACGTTCTAGAGTCCAGCGCTCTGTGTAGAGAATGTTCTAGAGTGCAGCGCTCTGTGTAGGGAACGTTCTAGAGTGTTCTTTCTGTATAGGGAACGTTCTAGAGTGTTCTCTCTGTGTAGAGAACGTTCTAGAGTGCAGCGCTCTGTGTAGGGAACGTTCTAGAGTGTTCTCTCTGTGTAGGGAACGTTCTAGAGTGCAGCGCTCTGTGTAGAGAACGTTCTAGAGTGTTCTCTCTGTTTAGGGAACGTTCTAGAGTGCAGCGCTCTGTGTAGAGAACGTTCTAGAGTGCAGCGCTCTGTGTAGAGAACGTTCTAGAGTGTTCTCTCTGTGTAGAGAACGTTCTAGAGTGCAGCGCTCTGTATAGGGAACGTTCTAGAGTCCAGCGCTCTGTGTAGAGAATGTTCTAGAGTGAAGCGCTCTGTGTAGGGAACGTTCTAGAGTCCAGCGCTCTGTGTAGAGAATGTTCTAGAGTCCAGCGCTCTGTGTAGGGAACGTTCTAGAGTGTTCTCTCTGTGTAGAGAATGTTCTAGACTGCAGCGCTCTGTGTAGGGAACCTTCTAGAGTGTTCTCTCTGTGTAGAGAATGTTCTAGGCTGCAGCGCTCTGTGTAGGGAACGTTCTAGAGTGCAGCGCTCTGTCTAGGGAACGTTCTAGAGTGTTCTCTCTGTGTAGAGAATGTTCAAGAGTCCAGCGCTCTGTGTAGGGAACGTTCTAGAGTGTTCTCTCTGTGTAGAGAACGTTCTAGAGTGCAGCGCTCTGTGTAGAGAACGTTCTAGAGTGTTCTCTCTGTGTAGAGAACGTTCTAGAGTGTTCTCTCTGTGTAGAGAATGTTCTAGACTGCAGCGCTCTGTGTAGGGAACGTTCTAGAGTGTTCTCTCTGTGTAGAGAATGTTCTAGAGTGTTCTCTCTGTGTAGAGAATGTTCTAGACTGCAGCGCTCTGTGTAGGGAACGTTCTAGAGTGTTCTCTCTGTGTAGAGAATGTTCTAGACTGCAGCGCTCTGTGTAGGGAACGTTCTAGAGTGTTCTCTCTGTGTAGAGAACGTTCTAGAGTGTTCTCTCTGTGTAGAGAACGTTCTAGAGTGTTCTCTCTGTGTAGAGAATGTTCTAGAGTGCAGCGCTCTGTGTAGGGAACGTTCTAGAGTGTACTATCTGTGTAGAGAACGTTCTAGAGTGTTCTCTCTGTGTAGAGAATGTTCTAGACTGCAGCGCTCTGTGTAGGGAACGTTCTAGAGTGTTCTCTCTGTGTAGAGAACGTTCTAGAGTGCAGCGCTCTGTTTAGAGAACGTTCTAGAGTGTTCTCTCTGTTTAGAGAACGTTCTAGAGTGTTCTCTCTGTGTAGAGAACGTTCTAGAGTGCAGCGCTCTGTGTAGAGAACGTTCTAGAGTGCAGCGCTCTGTGTAGGGAACCTTCTAGAGTGTTCTCTCTGTGTAGAGAACGTTCTAGAGTGTTCTCTCTGTGTAGAGAACATTGAAGACTGCAGCGCTCTGTGTAGAGAACGTTCTAGAGTGCAGCGCTCTGTGTAGGGAACGTTCTAGAGTGTTCTCTCTGTGTAGAGAATGTTCTAGAGTGCAGTGCTCTGTGTAGGGAACGTTCTAGAGTGTTCTCTCTGTGTAGAGAATGTTCTAGAGTGCAGCGCTCTGTGTAGGGAACGTTCTAGAGTGTTCTCTCTGTATAGGGAACGTTCTAGAGTGTTCTCTCTGTGTAGAGAATGTTCTAGAGTGCAGCGCTCTTTGTAGAGAACGTTCTAGAGTGTTCTCTGTGTAGAGAATGTTCTAGAGTGTTCTCTCTGTGTAGAGAATGTTCTAGAGTGCAGCGCTCTGTGTAGAGAACGTTCTAGAGTGTTCTCTCTGTGTAGAGAATGTTCTAGAGTGCAGCGCTCTGTGTAGGGAACGTTCTAGAGTGTTCTCTCTGTGTAGAGAATGTTCTAGAGTGCAGCGCTCTGTGTAGGGAACGTTCTAGAGTGTTCTCTCTGTATAGGGAACGTTCTAGAGTGTTCTCTCTGTGTAGAGAATGTTCTAGAGTGCAGCGCTCTGTGTAGAGAACGTTCTAGAGTGTTCTCTGTGTAGAGAATGTTCTAGAGTGTTCTCTCTGTGTAGAGAATGTTCTAGAGTGCAGCGCTCTGTGTAGAGAACGTTCTAGAGTGTTCTCTCTGTGTAGAGAATGTTCTAGAGTGCAGCGCTCTGTGTAGGGAACGTTCTAGAGTGTTCTCTCTGTGTAGAGAATGTTCTAGAGTGCAGCGCTCTGTGTAGGGAACGTTCTAGAGTGTTCTCTCTGTGTAGAGAATGTTCTAGAGTGCAGCGCTCTGTGTAGAGAACGTTCTAGAGTGCAGCGCTCTGTGTAGAGAACGTTCTAGAGTGCAGCGCTCTGTCTAGAGAACGTTCTAGAGTGTTCTCTCTGAGTAGAGAACGTTCTAGAGTGTTCTCTCTGTGTAGAGAATGTTCTAGAGTGCAGCGCTCTGTGTAGAGAACGTTCTAGAGTGAAGCGCCCTATATAGGGAACGTTCTAGAGTGAAGCGCCCTGTGTTAGGGAACGTTCTAGAGTGTTCTCTGTGTAGATAATGTTCTAGAGTGTTCTCTCTGTGTAGAGAATGTTCTAGAGTGTTCTCTCTGTGTAGAGAATGTTCTAGAGTGTTCTCTCTGTGTAGAGAACGTTCTAGAGTACAGCGCTCTGTGTAGGGAACGTTCTAGAGTGTTCTCTCTGGAACATGTGTAGTGATGATGCCTGTGTAGGGAACATGTGTAGTGATGCCTGTGTAGGGTACATGTGTAGTGATGACGCCTGTGTAGTGATGATGCCTGTGTAGGGAACATGTGTAGTGATGCCTGTGTAGGGAACATGTGTAGTGATGATGCCTGTGTAGGGAACATGTGTAGTGATGCCTGTGTAGGGAACATGTGTAGTGATGAGGCCTGTGTAGTGATGACGCCTGTGTAGGGAACATGTGTAGTGATGACGCCTGTGTAGGGAACATGTGTAGTGATGACGCCTGTGTAGGGAACGTGTAGTGATGACGCCTGTGTAGGGAACATGTGTAGTGATGATGCCTGTCAAGGGAACATGTGTAGTGATGCCTGTGTAGGGAACATGTGTAGTGATGATGCCTGTGTAGGGAACATGTGTAGTGATGACGCCTGTGTAAGGAACGTGTAGTGATGAAGCCTGTGTAGGGAACGTGTAGTGATGTTGCCTGTGTAGGGAACATGTGTAGTGATGATGCCTGTGTAGGGAACGTGTAGTGATGATGCCTGTGTAGGGAACATGTGTAGTGATGATGCCTGTGTAGGGAACATGTGTAGTGATACCTGTGTAGGGAACATTTGTAGTGATGATGCCTGTGTAGGGAACATGTGTAGTGATGCCTGTGTAGGGAACATGTGTAGTGATGACGCCTGTGTAGTGATGACGCCTGTGTAGGGAACATGTGTAGTGATGACGCCTGTGTAGGGAACATGTGTAGTGATGACGCCTTTGTAGGGAACATGTGTAGTGATGACGCCTGTGTAGTGATGACGCCTGTGTAGGGAACATGTGTAGTGATGACGCCTGTGTAGGGAACATGTGTAGTGATGACGCCTGTGTAGGGAACATGTGTAGTGATGACGCCTGTGTAGGGAACATGTGTAGTGATGACACCTGTGTAGTGATGACACCTGTGTAGTGATGACGCCTGTGTAGTGATGACGCCTGTGTAGGGAACATTTGTAGTGATGACGCCTGTGTAGGGAACATGTGTAGTGATGACGCCTGTGTAGGGAACATGTGTAGTGATGACGCCTGTGTAGGGAACGTGTAGTGATGACGCCTGTGTAGGGAACATGTGTAGTGATGACGCCTGTGTAGGGAACATGTGTAGTGATGACGCCTGTGTAGGGAACATGTGTAGTGATGACGCCTGTGTAGGGAACATGTGTAGTGATGACGCCTGTGTAGGGAACATGTGTAGTGATGACGCCTGTGTAGGGAACATGTGTAGTGATGACGCCTGTGAAGGGAACATGTGTAGTGATGACGCCTGTGTAGGGAACATGTGTAGTGATGACGCCTGTGTAGGGAACATGTGTAGTGATGACGCCTGTGTAGGGAACATGTGTAGTGATGACGCCTGTGTAGGGAACATGTGTAGTGATGACGCCTGTGTAGGGAACATGTGTAGTGATGACGCCTGTGAAGGGAACATGTGTAGTGATGACGCCTGTGTAGGGAACATGTGTAGTGATGACGCCTGTGTAGGGAACGTGTAGTGATGACGCCTGTGTAGGGAACATGTGTAGTGATGACGCCTGTGTAGGGAACATGTGTAGTGATGACGCCTGTGTAGGGAACATGTGTAGTGATGACGCCTGTGTAGGGAACGTGTAGTGATGACGCCTGTGTAGGGAACATGTGTAGTGATGACGCCTGTGAAGGGAACATGTGTAGTGATGACGCCTGTGTAGGGAACATGTGTAGTGATGACGCCTGTGTAGGGAACATGTGTAGTGATGACGCCTGTGAAGGGAACATGTGTAGTGATGACGCCTGTGTAGGGAACATGTGTAGTGATGACGCCTGTGTAGGGAACATGTGTAGTGATGACGCCTGTGTAGGGAACATGTGTAGTGATGACGCCTGTGTAGGGAACATGTGTAGTGATGACGCTTGTGTAGGGAACGTGTAGTGATGACGCCTGTGTAGGGAACATGTGTAGTGATGACGCCTGTGTAGTGATGACGCCTGTGTAGGGAACATGTGTAGTGATGACGCCTGTGTAGGGAACATGTGTAGTGATGACGCCTGTGTAGGGAACATGTGTAGTGATGACGCCTGTGAAGGGAACATGTGTAGTGATGACGCCTGTGTAGGGAACATGTGTAGTGATGACGCCTGTGTAGGGAACATGTGTAGTGATGACGCCTGTGTAGGGAACATGTGTAGTGATGACGCCTGTGAAGGGAACATGTGTAGTGATGACGCCTGTGTAGGGAACATGTGTAGTGATGACGCCTGTGTAGGGAACATGTGTAGTGATGACGCCTGTGTAGGGAACATGTGTAGTGATGACGCCTGTGTAGGGAACGTGTAGTGATGACGCCTGTGTAGGGAACATGTGTAGTGATGACGCCTGTGTAGTGATGACGCCTGTGTAGGGAACATGTGTAGTGATGACGCCTGTGTAGGGAACATGTGTAGTGATGACGCCTGTGTAGGGAACGTGTAGTGATGACGCCTGTGTAGGGAACATGTGTAGTGATGACGCCTGTGTAGGGAACATGTGTAGTGATGACGCCTGTGTAGGGAACGTGTAGTGATGACGCCTGTGTAGGGAACATGTGTAGTGATGACGCCTGTGTAGGGAACATGTGTAGTGATGACGCCTGTGTAGGGAACATGTGTAGTGATGACGCCTGTGAAGGGAACATGTGTAGTGATGACGCCTGTGTAGGGAACATGTGTAGTGATGACGCCTGTGTAGGGAACGTGTAGTGATGACGCCTGTGTAGTGATGACGCCTGTGTAGGGAACATGTGTAGTGATGACGCCTGTGTAGGGAACATGTGTAGTGATGACGCCTGTGTAGGGAACATGTGTAGTGATGACGCCTGTGTAGTGATGACGCCTGTGTAGGGAACATGTGTAGTGATGACGCCTGTGTAGTGAACATGTGTAGTGATGACGCCTGTGTAGTGATGACGCCTGTGTAGGGAACATGTGTAGTGATGACGCCTGTGTAGGGAACATGTGTAGTGATGACGTCACCCCTAACCCCAGTGTGCTGTGCTCCCTCAGGTGCAGTGACGTGTGTGTGGATGAACGATCAGTGCAGCTCCATCATCACTGGAGGTCTGGATAAACAGATCAGTCTGTGGAAACACCAGTATTAACACACACACACACACACACACTCAAGTGGACATTATTCAATATCCTGGATGTTTTTGGTCATAGTTCTCTGAGACTTGAACAGATACAGTAGCAGTTTTAAATCCGCTGCAACACTTTTACATTATTATTTAGCATTTTTATTGTGTTTTAGAACTGAAGAACATTAATCATAATTAATGTTTTCATTAAATGATATTTTTGGCTCAATGATTTCTTTTATTATATAATACATGTGTAACATCTGTCCTGTTTCCACTTCAACATGCATAAAAACAGCAACAATTCATATGATATAGTAAAGACAATCAATCAGCTATTATGATTGTTGTTATTATTATTGTTGCTTTTTTGAAATAATAATGACCAAATCATCAATTTTATAAATCGGAACATTTCTTAGTCGCCTATAATAATAAAGGTGTCAATAGTTGATGTCAGAAGATGTATTATGAAGTGTTAAGTAGTTATTATATATGGAATATGTTTAATATCCTTCAAGTTTGCTGCAGTTTTTGAGCCAAACACATTTTTTTAATGTGCCTTAGTTTTTATTCATATAAACTTGAGCGTTATTATTAATGCCCTCTCTTTAATTATGCTCGCATGTTCAGCTAAAATATATGCATACTAATTATTACACTAGTTATGTATGATGATATATTTAAGTGAAGGTTAGAGTAAAACCTTCTGTAATATAATAAAATATAGTATTACATCTTGACAGGTTATGGATGCATTTGTATATATTGTATGCGAACTGTATATTTCATACACTGTTATTTATGTCATAATAATATTCCTTGCAGAAATGCTCTTCAGTGAAGAACATTAGTGTGTGTTAAATATTACAGAGTTGAGTTCATATCGCAGGATTATGCAATGAGCACACGAGTTATGAAGAGGCGGTTATTACTGTCCTGATAACTATCAGAAATTGCATTTTTGAGATATTTTGAATGTGTGGACTGCATGTTTTACTATATTATGTTTCTGGGTTTTTGTGTTCATTTCTTCTCAACTGTGTTTTTAACTGCTGGAAATTAAACGACTTTAGAAATGCTTCTTGTTTCTCTGTTTTTAATTCTTTTAAAAGCTTTTCTCTTTGTTTTCTGTATTAAATACTGACAATTATGCAAAACTATAGATAAAAATGGCCCTTATTCTGATGATACATTTGCATTTATATCGCATAATAAAGCTTTTATAGTGATACTGATAATTACGACATAAGTGTGATTGGAAACATATGCAGGGGTTTATTTGACCATGTTAATGTTCAATCCTCATAGATATCATCACTGGAAATCATCAATTCAGTGTTTTATTAATATTGTGTATCCGGAGTGAAGCAAGCACAGAACGCCACTGTTAGACAACTGTTTTCATCTTTAATGTTAAGGTTTTGTGTTTTCTCTGACATGTTTAGTGTGTGTGATGGTTTAAACTGTTGAAAAAGTCGAAGTTATTATAATTTTTCTGGGGAATTGTCAACCAAACTAAAGTTTCATTACATTTTTGTAATAGCTGTAAACAAACGAACACAATAAAATGACTATAAGTCCGTGAGAAAGCAGTCACAGTTGTTTTAAAGCGTTTTTTATGTGACTTGTGGTTCACAAAAAAAAAAAAAAAAAAAAAAAAACGTATAAAAACGATTATTTTCCAGTCTTCATTCCGAGCCTCTGTCGGAGATGATGCGTTTTTAAGGCACCGCCCCTTTAAGGCTTGCCCGTGTTCTGATTGGCTAACGGTCACTGCGCAGGAAACAGTGTCGACGCCCACTCGCTATTGGACACGAGTATGAAAACATTATCCAGATAAAGCCTCATTTACAGAGGAAGCATGATGAAATCCTTCATGGTTTGTGATATTCTCCGACTGTAGTCGCTGCATTAGGGAAACGCTTCGGAGGAAAAACGGCCGGTTTGTTTACTAAATCAATGGCCTGATATAGGCTTATATTGTACTTTACCTTTACATTTTTGCGATTTGAATTTTGGTAATTGTTTTCTTGGTATTAGTAGGTCTCCATTTTGCATCTGACATGTTCTAATGTAAATCTGCTCTATTTTTTCCACCTGATTGGAAATGTTCAAATAGCGTTTTGTGACCAAAACTGTTAAAGTCCCCCTGTGGTGTAAATCCAGCGTTTAATATTGTTTGTAAGTCTATGTGGTGTTATTAATGCGCTTTAAGACACACCGTGTGTAAGTTCATAAGTCGACAGCATTGCTGAGTATTTCCTCCTTAAAACTGCAGTGAACCAAAGACAGTCTCAAAAACACGGTTTGAAATCGCTGGTGTTTCTGACGTCACAAACGACCTTGTAACCAATCAGATCAACGTGTGATCGTCAACCAGTGGATCTCTGAGCTGAGGGAGTGAGTGGAGGCGGGGCTCATTTGCATATTCATAGAACCATGTAGGCTACACTAAATAAGGTGTCGAATTACATTGAAGATAAATTAAGGCGTGACGAAAAAAAATTTAATATGTAATTTTGGTGATCAAAGATGAGTTTTATGGGATGAAATGATTGACTACAGGGGGACTTTAAGCTTTTTTTCTATATAGAAATTGATCTTCAGAAATAAACCTACCCTGAACTATTCTACTTGGTATGAAATGACGTTCAGATAATAACTTGATCTCCTGATCAAATATGCGAAAAAGAAACAGAAACAAGCGATAGCATATGTATAATAACCATAACACCATCATCAACATTACACAGCATATAAATCAAAACTGCCTGAAGTTACTGAATGAAATGTCGAACCCAGGAAGGGTTAATTGCTGTGTTTGATGATCTTCTACATCTGTGTTTGATCAGCGATCTGATTCCGATCTGTCTTTGATAAAAAAACATGATTTTCTATGATTTTGGTTCAAAATTTAGTTTTTTTATTAAACTTACCCACATTTAAGTGTTGATAAAGAATGCATGAAGCGAATAAAAAGTAGAGGGTCTGTTCTTTCTTTTGACATATTGCATGTTCAGATATTCATGCAACAAAATATTCTGGCCATGAAAGTTTTGTAAAAAAAAAAAAAAAGATAAAAAATGTTGGCGGTGCCAAGCAAACGTTTAACCCCGCGGGCAGGGAAAGAGTTAAACGAGGGAATTGAATGCAACTGCTATCCGTCCAATGTGAGGGCAAATATCTCCCACCAAAGTCACGCTCTCGCTGTGTGTGTGTGTGTGTGTGTGTGTGTGTGTGTGTGTGTGTGTGTGTGTGTGTGTGTGTGTGTGTGTGTGTGTGTGTGTGTGTGTGTGTGTGTGTGTCAGGGCATACATGTGCGCGCGCTGTCAGTCCGAGACGAAACTGTTGCAGCGACCCACGCGCTCAATAACACACCAAAAGCGGTCAGTGTAACAGTTCCTGTGGGTCATGCACAGATGGAGGAGTGTGTGTGTGTGTGTGCTGATCCGGCACTGAAGACATGAGAGCAGCAGAAGAGCCTGAAGTTCCCCAGAAAGCAACAGAGAGGAACATGTCTTCACCTGCAGCCTCAGAGAGCGCGTGTCCGACAGCACAGGTAGAGCACGCGCGCGCGCGCACTGACTTTACTAACGCGCGCGCACATATGCGTCTCCATTCTCCTGCTACTCGAACGCTAATATCTTTATGACGGTGAAGGTCAGCTTGTAAAGCCAACATGTATGATTTATAAATGTCTTAACCCCCCACTAATGATACTCCCCTTTCCTGGGGTGGTTATGGTAAAACCGAAGTCTGTAAATGAGGAGATTATTGACATGATAGGCGTGTTTGTTCCTATTACGTATATTTAATCAAAATCTCAGTTTAACTCTATTAAATTCAATGAGTTTAAAGAGTTATAATATATATAAACTTTAATGAGGTTTTAGGGTTCTTGACTCGATTTTAAAGAATGCTTTATGACAAAAAAGGCATAATAAGCATTTTTATTTTGCGTTTGCGTCTCTTTAGTAGGAAATAACTATTGTTGGTGCAGTGATTGTGTCTCAACTCAGATGTTGTGTACTTCATCAAAACAACTTTTGTGCTTTCGTGTTTGAAGGGTTAAATCTGCTGATCTGTGAGTCATGTGGGTTTCAGCAGGTGATGAAGTACAGGAGCACACACACACACACACACAGTGGTACGAATCTTAATTATTATTTCCATATGCACAGGGACCAGACTGAGGGTGTTTTCAGATAATACAGTAAATATGATTTTTGGTTGATGGCATCAGTTTGCTTACCCAGATACTGTCCGGTTTAGTGTTTGCAGAGCTGCACGATTACTCGATAAAAGATTGCGATCTCGATTCAAACACACACACATGATCTCATTCCTGAATGACAGCGATTCGACTCTAAAGCTTTGACAGGAGAGAACCGTTGTCATGTATAGATATTTTGTTTAGATACAGTAAAATAGAGTAGCCTAAATCACCTTTGGAAAGAAACTTTATGCTTCAAATGAAGGTTGTATCATTACATCGTTACACCAGTAGGTGGCGCCAAGCGACTGTTAAAATATGTGTTTGTCATTGAATCATTCATTCAAGAGATTTGTTCAAAAACGCTGATTCATCCAGTAATGAAACGAGTGAAGTCTTTATGAGCGAGTCATTGAATCATTCATTCAAGAGATTTGTTCAAAAACGCTGATTCATCCAGTAATGAAACGAGTGAAGTCTTTATGAGTGAGTCATTGAATTATTCACTCAACCTGATCTATTCTGTAATCGTTTACTCGACTCCTGTGTTTCATGAATTATGACAGGGTCCAAACATATATATACAGCAGCAGTTTCTTAACCACATCCAGCACTTTTCAAGAGTCTGTATTCTATCTGTCCGGCAAAGAAAACTTTGAGTACACAACTACGTTTTTCATTTGTACTGCAACTAGAGATGCACCGATTGATCGGCTGGTGACCGGAATCGGCCGATTTTCACGTGATCGGCCGATCAAAAACACACCAGTCATGCAAATTCTGTGCATTTTGGGCACTTTTTGGATCGGCGACCGGCCGGTCATCTGACATAATCCGATTTTATGCCGGTCAAATGCACTCGGGCACCGCATGATTAACATCACGCAACATCAGGATTACACGTGCACATGGAACGCATATGTAGGAAACCTCGTGAATTACGACCGCTTCACACCGCAAGCGGGAGCAGCACGTTTTTTTGTTTTTTTTTGTTCGGCGTGCATGTTAATCAATGAGTGCATTCACACCGGGAGCCGGAGCAGCGCGTGAGCGTCGAGCAGGGGCGTCGCGTGAGCAACAGTGAAGCGCGGGTTTCGGCGCCGAGTCTATTTTTGCTGCGCTCAATTTAAGTGAAAACACACTTTTGATGGACAAAATAAATATGATCTCATCCAAAAAGTGCCCAAAATGCACAGAATTTGCATGTCTGGTGTGTTTTAACAAGAACTGAAGTAGGCTAGGCTATGTCAGAAAAGAAAATGAAGACTCAAAAATATTTATAGAAAATGTACCCATTTAAACTTGTTTTTATTATTTCCCAATCGTTTCCCTGCACATGCTCCACTTGTCCTGTTTAGCCTGGCTGGACATGTGTCAGATGAGAGAAGAACTGTTTGAGAAATATAACTTGCCATTGATGTACAAGTGATTGCAATAGGCGTGTGTGTGTGTGTGTGTGTGTGTGTGTGTGTGTGTTTAGTTGGATATTGGATGTGAAAAGGAAATGGTTCTTCCATAGCACTGCACTTTAGATGTGTGTGGATTTCCCACACCAGGAGTAATTTATATAGTTCTATTTTATAGCGATTATCTGTTCAAAAAATGTTCTATTAAAGAGAAGATAGAAAATAAATATGTGTGTGTGCTGTAAAGTGGTTTGAAAAAATGAAATCGGAATCGGCTAAAATCGGTATCGGCAGGTCAAACTCAAGGAAAAATCGGAAATCGGGATCGGCCTAGAAAATTGTAATTGGTGCATCTCTAACTGCAACTATACTACAAGTGAACTTGATAGTTTACTAGCTGAATCCCAGACAGCAACATAGTGTCGGCCCAGATCCGGTACACATGGATTCCACACGGCCCGGATGTGGGCCGGATCTGGGCCGACACTATGTTGCTGTCTGGGATACTTGTACCACATTTTTAGTTTATGAAAGTACACTTTAAAGTGTAAGTACTTGATATAAATTGATATTTTAAAACTGTGCAAGTTTGTAAGGCAATATGTAAAACTATGTGAGAGAAGTATATTTATTTGGCATCTCGTCATGAAGTGTGATCTGGGTTAGTTTGGGGTTTATTCAGTATTCACCTTGTTAATCAGGAATATCTCAAATTGTTCACAGCCCACATATGAAGTTCACAGAGCGGCTGCGTTTGTTTCGTTCGACATGGGCATTCATGAGCAGTGCAGTACAGTGTGTGTGTGTGTGTGTGTCTGTGTGTGTGTGTGTGTGTGTGTGTGTGTGTGTGTGTGTGTGTGTGTGTGTGTGTGTGTGTGTGTGTGTGTGTGTGTGTGTGTGTCTGTGTGTGTGAATGGCTCCTTGTTGGTTCCTTCTGGAACAAAGACTTAGCCTTGTCTTCTTCGCTGGTAAACCAAGCCTTCTTCCCGGCTCTTGTGTTTGTCAGAATTCCTTCCCACTGACTAACTTCAGCTTCGGTTTGTCACCAGCGCCAGTTAGACAACGGAACAAATGACTTTGGACACACACTTCCCGAATCCCATTCACTTTTTCTGACAGAAACTGATGACACTGGACTTTTTGAGATTCATTCAAGTGTTTTCCATCTTAAATATCTGGTTTCGTTCATCATTCAGTTGCATTACAGCAGCTGTAAAAGTTATGAATGATATTAATGCTCTAGATAAACAAAAATTTTGTGCAGCTATTTTTTTTATCTTGCGAAGGCTTTTGATACGGTGGATCACTCTATTCTGTAAACCAGATTATGTAGTATTATTGGCGCATCTAATTTAAAGGTGCATTGCGCAACATTTCATGTTAAAAATACCCGTTTTTCTAACCCATACATGCTTAAACAATTGCCTGATGGGCTGAACGAGCCCTTCTCTGATCACTGCGATTGCCTCTATAATCCTGTACAGTAAAATAAATAAGAGGGATTCGGGCCGGAACGTGAGACGGGTGTGACGTCATGCGCGTTCACGCTCCCCTGGCTATGTCTGGCAGGTTTGTGTATTCGCCGCCATTCTCCGTATTAGCGAAGACAACTCGAGCGACAAAACTTCAGTCAACTTTCGACAAAAGTAGAAGATGGATTCAAAGAGACCGGCTTGTAGTTCATAAACCCCAACGCAAACTCCACGGAAGACAAAGACAGTAAGGCAGTTTCGCTTGTCGCCAGAGGGGGGCATAGTTCTGAAAAAACTCAGAGAGGCGCGCAATGCACCTTTAACTTTATCTTGGTTCTCTAATTATCTATTTAATAGATCCCAACATGTACATATTGAACAACTATCTGAGCTTCTAACTATTAACAAAGGCTCAAGGCTCTGTGTTACACAATTAACACAATTGACACAATTAAAGGTAATTAACAATACACAGATGAAACAAACAAAATCATTATGACGGTGGCCATGGTAACAAAGGAGTGGCGGGAAAATCAAGCAAAGGAAGACGTTACTAATGACAACAAACTTAATGTCCATGAAAACTATAACCAACGGAACATAACGAGAGTTACGTATGTAACTACGTTTCTATGAGTTCTGGATGACCGCCAGAGGCAGTGCTTCCCACTGAATATTATCTCTCTTGCTCATGCACAGGTCGAGTCTAATAACAACAAAGTCATCACATGACCAGGTATGTCATGGGGATCCCCTCTATTGAACCCCGTGACATCCCGCGAACTGTCTCTACAGTATCCTCTCGCGAGACTCCGAGTAACGGAGCTCTGCCGGTCATCCAGAACTCATAGAACCGTAGGTACATACGTAACTCTCATTCTATTTCGTTCTTACTGACCGCCAGAGGCAGTGCTTCCCACTGGATGGCTCATAACAACAAGGTCACGAGGAGGCTACTCCTAACCCTGAGCAGAAGTTGAGGGTCCCAACAGGACTGCCGCTTCCATAGCACCAAGGCTGCCACATTAACTCTGTAGTATCTGGAAAAGGTATCAGTGGATGACCAATTACCCGCCGCACAAATGTCCATTAGAGGTACACCTTTTAATGCTGCCCAATATGTTGAGATACTTCTCGTTGAATTTTCTTGGCCCGCCGTCGCAGAGAAAGAGTTGAGATAGACCGGAAGGGCTCGCACTGAACATAATTGTTCAGTTTGATTGCCATCTTGTGTGTCAGACACAGAACGATTGAGTGCTACCAACTCAATTGGTTGATTCCTAAATGATGTTGAGAGCCTTTTGAGTAGGAATGAGGGGTTAGGCCACAATGTCACCATTGTTCCATCCGCATTCCAACGCATACAGGACGTATTGGTTGACAATGCGTGGAGCTCACCAATGCGTTAGGCTGACGTTATTGCCAAAAGGAATGCAGTCTTTATTAAGAGCCACTTCAGGTCACAATGCTCCATTGGCTTGTGTAAGTGTTGTTGTGTAAGTGTTCTTAAAACCAGACTGAGGTCCCATGAGGGCACCCTAACAGTTGGAGCAGGGTGCAATCGCTGAGCACCTTTCAGAAACCGAGTGATTAGAATATGTGACCCTAGTGATTGATCATTTACCTTTACATGCTGGGCAGAAATTGCAGCCACATATAACTTTAGGGTATCGGGAGCCCTGTTGTTGTCTAGCAGGGACTGCAGAAAACATAACACCATGGCACAGGGCAGTGCTCTGGGACCAACCTTCTTAGTGTACACCAATCAGTGAAAAGCTTCCACCTACAAGCATTGATATTCCTGGTGGAAGGTGCCCTAGAATTCAGGATTGTGTTTTGCACCTTAACATCACAAGACTTCAACAGTAATTCGAATGTAGACGATCTGGGCTTGGGTGCCAAATCTGCCCCTGCAACCGAAGGAGCAGGTCCTGTCCCCTGGGTAGGCTCCATGGGCTCCCCTTTGAGAATCCTGCTTAACATTGGGAACCAAGGTCTGCCTGGCCAGTTTGGTGCCACTAGGAACATCCTGTGGTGCCCTTGAAGTATTCTGTGGAGAGTTGGCAGAATTAAGGGGGTTGGGAGAAAGGCATAGAGTAGAAGATCTGGCCAGGCATGCGCTAGCGCATCCTGACCCAACGGGCTGGACTTCTCTGTCCAGGAGAACCACAAGGGGCAGTGGGTCAAGGTCTCTGAGGCAAAGAGATCCACCTGTGCTCTGCTAAATCTAGTGATGCATGTCTTGAGACCGGTCTTGGTCTCAAGACCACTTTTACGTGGTCTCGGTCTTGTCACGGCCTTGACGGTCTTAGGTCTTGGTCTTGTCTTGGTCTCGGACCTCTCAGTCTTGTCTAGGTCTCGTTGTCTCAGACCGACATAGTGGTCGGTGGGATTTAGCAATATCAATATCCACGACGATATCCACAACGGATTGAAGCGCGCGTCCAAGTGAAGACAGTGCGGTGCGCGCGAGCCGTATCCGCGCCACTGATCGCAGCGGCAACGAGCACTTTGATCACTTGATTTAAAAAACACATATCATGTACAGTTTTTGATGTATTAATATTTAGTAAAACACATATCAGTGACATGATGGGGTTTTAACT
>NW_026606849.1:472500-495000 GCF_029890125.1 Rhinichthys klamathensis goyatoka | reverse complement strand
GCTTGTGTCCCGCAGAGTTTCCTTTGGTGCCCAGCTGGGAATGAGGATCCTCTTCACTGCCCAGTTGCTTCAGTGTTGGATTGTTTACATATATGGGATTCGTCTTTGGGAGTCTAACCTGCTTGTTTTATGCTTTGGGGACGCCAAGAGAGGAGTGTCAGTCTGTAAACAAAGCTTTAGCATCGTTGCGATCCCCAGGGCTTATGAAGTACGTATTGCCTTTGCTTCTGGAAATTCTGCTCTGAGCTGAGTGAGTGAGTGGAGGCGGGGCTAATTTACATATTCATAGAACCGCGTATACTAAATGAGGCAAGGGTGTCGAGTTACATTCAAGCTATTTTAAAGCACGAGGAAAAAACGTTTAAATATATAATTTTGGTGATTAAAGATGAGTTTTAATGGATAAAATGATCGACTACAGGGAGACTTTAAGACCTCACATTACGCATCGTCTCATTCCCTCTCTCAGGGAACCAGGGTTACATCTGGTAACCTAGACGTTAAAGGGGTCAACGGATGCAAAATTCACTTTTATATGGTGTTTGCTCCACCCACCATACAATGAAAAAAAATCCATTCACACCTTTTTTTAATCCTCAAAAAGTCTCTCAATAATCAGGCCGTTTGGATTTTCTGAGCACTATGATGTCATAATGCTCATGCTCCGCCCACCACCGCTGACGGACTGTCCCGTATTAGCATATTCCCCATATTAGCATATTTCTTCCCTCAGCCATTCGACACGCCCCACAGAAGAGGAGGGGCAGTAGCTCATTATCATTTAAAGAGACATACACCGAAACGGGTCGCTGTGAACAGAGCTGTTTTTGAGGAGGTAAAAGGGTGTTGTTTTACACAACCATGGAGGAATTTTAAGCAAAGTATGTTACAAACTTTACAGGACCACCCTTGTGTGAAATGGGCGTCCGACGACCTCTTTACCTGTGCTTCATCTATGCAAAGCAGTTTCTCTCTGCAGTCTTTCTCTCAGGTTATTTGTCATCATTGGTGATGTCCTCTGGGGGGAATTGGTGAAAGCACTCAACAGTGTCCCATGCTTTCAGAGACGAGGATGAGGACGAGGAAGGTGTTCTCATGTTCTGATGATGATCCCGTAGCTCAGGTCTGATATATGAGAAGTGCAACTCTGAGAACAAAAGCCTTTCCCCTGTCAGCATTACCTCACTCTCCGGCGAGCGTCCTGATGCTGGGATGGGTTTAGTGCTGTTCTGCAGTTAGTATCACTATTACTGTTCCCATAGTTGGAGTTAGGGGGGTTTTCAATGCAACAAGAACACCGGCAAATCTGATTTATTTATCGAATCAGATGTTTTTAGGCAGACGGTCTGATTTCTCTTGGTTTTTTTTGTTGCTCTCCAGACTTTCACAAACCTCAGTCGGGTTTCAGATCGTCTTTTGCGTTAATCTTAACATTAAACACAACAATAACGTCAAAACTGATGGCGGAAATGCTGGATATGGAATTCAAACGGTCTAAAGATTTCAGCATTACTACAGGAACTACAGATCTGATGGACCTCGATTTCTCCTTCATCCGCTTTGAAAGCCTCGTCACATATGTGGGTTCGACTGCGACTTTACCAAAGCAATCCATCAGATCGGTCTGTTATGTCTGGACACACACATCTTATTTAATCACTAAGCAATTAATAGACAGCCTGCCTGAATAGATTTGATTTGAGAAAAACTCAGATTTGCCTGCGTTCTGAACACAGCCTTAGTGTCGGCACTGGTGCCACTGGGTTCATCAGAAACTGTTTAGAGTCACACACACACACACACACGCACGCACACACACACACACACACACACACACACACGCACACACACACCAGGGGCGGAAATTAACAGCAAAAACCAAGATACGGTGCAAAAAAAGGCTCTGTATAAGTTTTTGTTTTTAATTTTTATAATTAAGTTTTCCCGAATAATAGTAGCACGTTTGCAAATGTGATATTGATTTATGCAATTTTAAAAAAAAGAGTTAATAGGCTATTAGGTGACTTACATTTTAGACACAATATTGTGTGTTTTCCTCTATTTTTACAGATGCGCCTCTGAGCAACAGTTTCAGTTTCGTTTACGGCACTTCTGCTTTCTCCCCGAATGAATCAGGCTTTTTGAATGAATGATTCAACGACTCACTCGTTAAGATGAGGGTTTGCCGCCTCCTACTGGCGGTTTAATATCATTTAGTTTTAGCCGAGGGACTCAGAGATGAAGATGCTGTTTTTGGTCGTGATTGTAACAATAGTTCCGGTTAAAGAGACAGAATGCGTTTGAAAACGTGGTGAAACTCCAGCGTTTAATGTTGTTTATGTGTCTATGTGGTGTTTAATACGCTTTAAGACACACCATGTGTAAGTTCATAAGTCGACAGCATTGCTGAGTATTTCCTCCTTAAAACTGCAGTGAACCAAAGACAGTCTCAAAAACACGGTTTGAAATCGCTGGTGTTTCTGACGTCACAAACGACCTTGTAACCAATCAGATCAACGTGTGATCGTCAACCAGTGGATCTCTGAGCTGAGGGAGTGAGTGGAGGCGGGACTCATTTGCATATTCATAGTACCATTGCGTATACTAAATGAAGCAAGGGTGTCAAGTTGCATTCAAGATATTTTAAGGCATGAAGACATAATTTTCAAGGAAAAAACGCTTAAAGCAGCACTAAGTAGGAATTCCGCTTTTGTCAAACAGCGCCCCCTAGAGTCTCTGTGGAGTACTTGTACTGTCGTGAATAGCACTCACGCAGAGATGGCTCGCACTCACGGCCGGATCCCCTCCCCCTGTACACCGGTACCTGTTCAGTAGGATGGACGCTGTAACGAGTGGAAATAAGGTGTGGCCCCTTTAAGAGCTGCGCGCGCCCTGTTTAACTGTCGGCAGTCTGTATTGTATATGCGTCTCGAACACCACATGTATACGGCGCCGGGTTATTTCTGTTTGATGCTCATTTTATCAGAATTTTATCAGATCTGTTTTTTGCCGTAAAGCAATTCGTTACCTCGCGAGACCTGATATCACACGATACTTCCTAAGGCCGGATTCACATATAGCGCCTAAAAACGCGTAGAAAACGCTGGGCGCGCCGCATTCTCCTTTTTCCAAAGCGCTAGGGCGGTTGCGCTCCGTTTGGTTCTTGTCACGTGACCTACTGTGCGCTTATGGTGCGCTTGCGGCATTCTGATAAGTTGAGATGTTTTTATCTCGATGCGGCGCGGACGCGCATGGAAAAACGAGCGCGTCGCATCACGACGGCGTCGCTTCCATTATGAGCGCGCATACCGCGCGCCTACATTTGAAATAACGAACTTGAGCGTTCAAAAGACGCGATATATGAGCGTGCCCTAACACTGAGGCGGCTCGCCGGCTCAAAGTTGCAAGGGAGGTTTTGCGGCTCACAGGCACCAGGGGGCGAGACGACCACCATTCAACACGAAATCAGTAATATAAACATTACAATGACTCCAAAGCTGTTCGGTTAAGGTAAAAAAGTTACTTAGTTCACCTTTAAATATGTAGTTTTGTTGATCAAAGATGAGTTTTAAGGGATACAATGATCGACTACATGGGGACTTTAGGCTCTAACCCAAAGCAAACACACCCGAACACGCGAATCCAGCAGTTTAGAAGCAGTTAAGTTGGAATCGGCACTGAAGTCTGAAGCTTTTGCTTTGTGAGACTGTCGACAGAAACCATATATTTAAATCTGCTGTGAATTTCTGTGACGCTCGAGGGCGGCTTCTCTGTCACGTAAAGGATGATTCCAGCATGTGTGTGTGTGTGTGTTTATCACACACTCCTGGACGCCGAACAGCAGCGCAGATGGAAAATGCTTCCTGAAATGACATTCGGCTGTTACCACGGCAACAAGGGGTTGACAACGGGCCCTGGTCGCGCCCGACGCGTCACCCTCCTGAAAATGATACTATGAATGATATATAGTAAAAATAATGACATACAGTACAAAGAAATGGCGTGGTCTGTGAGCGTGCAGTGTGTTTACACGTATGTTATATCGGGTGAGAAGACTGTTGCGTGTGGATGATGCCACCTCTGAATTAGACAGGGTGGGGCCGGTTACCAAGGCAACAGTCACTATGGGATGCTCCCATAATCCAGGCGGGATGGGGGTGGAGGACAGGATTAGACAATAACACAAGAAGGGCTAAGAAAGGTGCTTAACAGAAGTGTATATTGCGGTGTGTTCGAGGTATTATTGAACTCTTCTTTTAATCCTGATACGAGAGAGAGAGAGAGAGAGAGAGAGAGAGAGAGAGAGAGAGAGAGAGAGAGAGAGAGAGAGAGAGAGAGAGAGAGAGATCATAAACCCCTCCTTTAATCTCCCGTCGGGAAGAATGGCTCTTTGTAAGGAACTATAATCAATGATATCAATATTAAAATCAGTTTTTATTACAGTTCAACACTGCATGTTTACAGTTCATTGAAGCAATTACTGTCATTTTACATTTCATATGAAAATAAGCCAATAATAAGCCAGTTATGCCAACATATTGCCACGTAATATGGTTAATTATTTTAATTGTAGGGGTTTATGTTTGCGTAGCAACATCAAAGGCAGCTCATCCAATCATAATTCAAGATTCTAGAGTCGCAATAATGATAACAATAGCCTGACTGAAAAAATAAAATCTCTGACTGACACCGGCATTCATTATTAATAATGCTGGTGAATTATGAATGATATTTCAGGCTGAGGGGCACAGTGGGGTAATTAGACACATCGTGAACGTCTTAGAAAAGACATGATTTTTTATATTTGGGTCAGATAGACAGATATTTTAGACAGATTTATTATTTTATATAGGTCACAGATTTAAATATCATCCTCTATATTTTCATCATTTGCAAGTTATCAAATGTTTAAGTCAATATTGGCATGTGTTTCTGTAAAATAAATGTATGTAATATGCAGCGGGAAATGTAGACAAGACAAGAAAACATTATGTGGAATTATGGACAGAATGGTTATTATTAAATATTGCAAAAACACAGTTATAGTCATAAGAAAGCATTTCAGTTCTAAAACTATATTAATCCAGACTCCTGGACTCGGTTTTGAATTAATTTAGGAATAATAAAATATAATAAAAACAAATATATAAAATAAATTTGTCAAAACTGATATGTCACGTCTTTGGTCTTTTTTAGTGTTTCATGTTTAATAAAATGAGTTAAAATAATGATCTATTCTGTTTCTGCTTCATTCAGCTGGATGTGTTGATTATATAATCAAATATATCTCTCTTTAAAATGCAAATTGTTCTTTTTTTATTTCATTATCTCATTACATTTATACATGTTCATCAAGACAGAGTTACCTTTGATTCATCCTTATTTATTTATTTAATCATTTATTTCATACTATGGTTTTTCAAACAGTAAAGCACGGCGAACACGGACCTCATCCTCTCTCTCTCTTCAGCAACACAGTATTATTAATAATGTATTACAATCTTTCATATTATCACAGAAGTTCTGGATAAAAGTATATAGATCAGATATAAACACTGATGACTGTGGTGTTTAAAATAGAGGGAATCACCCTTTGAACGTAATTTGATGCTTCAAATAAAGATTGTTTGAATCATTCATTCAAGAGATTCGTTCAAAAACGCTGATTGATCCAGTAATGAAACGAGTGAAGTCTTTATGAGTGAGTCATTGAATCATTCATTCAAGAGATTCGTTCAAAAACGCTGATTCTTCCAGTAATAAAACGAGTGAAGTCTTTATGAGTGAGTCATTGAATCATTCATTCAAGAGATTCGTTCAAAAACGCTGATTGATCCAGTAATGAAACGAGTGAAGTCTTTATGAGTGAGTCATTGAATCATTCATTCAAGAGATTCGTTCAAAAACGCTGATTCATCCAGTAATGAAACGAGTGAAGTCTTTATGAGTGAGTCATTGA
Organism: Rhinichthys klamathensis goyatoka; assembly: GCF_029890125.1. Classification (NCBI taxonomy): domain Eukaryota; kingdom Metazoa; phylum Chordata; class Actinopteri; order Cypriniformes; family Leuciscidae; genus Rhinichthys; species Rhinichthys klamathensis. The sequence goes on along the minus strand of NW_026606849.1, from coordinate 489,041 downwards.
ATCATTCATTCAAGAGATTCGTTCAAAAACGCTGATTCATCCAGTAATGAAACGAGTGAAGTCTTTATGAGTGAGTCATTGAATCATTCATTCAAGAGATTCGTTCAAAAACGCTGATTCATCAAGTAATGAAACGAGTGAAGTCTTTATGAGTGAGTCATTGAATCATTCATTCAAGAGATTCGTTCAAAAACGCTGCTTCATCCAGTAATGAAACGAGTGAAGTCTTTATGAGTGAGTCATTGAATCATTCATTCAAGAGATTTGTTCAAAAACGCTGATTCATCCAGTAATGAAACGAGTGAAGTCTTTATGAGTGAGTCATTGAATCATTCATTCAAGAGATTCATTCAAAAACGCAGATTCATATTAGTAGACATAACTCATATTAGTGGACATAACTCATATTAGTGGACATAACTCATATTAGTGGACATTACTCATATTAGTGGACATAACTCATATTAGTAGACATAACTCATATTAGTGGACATAACTCATATTAGTGGACATAACTCATATTAGTAGACATAACTCATATTAGTGGACATAACTCATATTAGTGGACATAACTCATATTAGTAGACATAACTCATATTAGTGGACATAACTCATGTTAGTGGACATAACTCATATTAGTGGACATTACTCATATTAGTGGACATAACTCATATTAGTAGACATAACTCATATTAGTGGACATTACTCATATTAGTGGACATAACTCATATTAGTGGACATAACTCATATTAGTGGACATAACTCATGTTAGTGGACATAACTCATATTAGTGGACATTACTCATATTAGTGGACAACTCATATTAGTAGACATAAGTCATATTAGTGGACATTACTCATATTAGTGGACATAACTCATATTAGTGGACATAACTCATATTAGTAGACATAACTCATATTAGTGGACATAACTCATATTAGTAAACATAACTCATATTAGTGGACATAACTCATATTAGTGGACATAACTCATATTAGTAGACATAACTCGTGACATAACTCATATTAGTGACATAACTCATATTAGTACATAACTCTTGACATAACTCATATTAGTGGACATAACTATTACATACTCGTGACATAACTCATATTAGTGGACATAACTCATATTAGTAGACATAACTCATATTGAATCATATTAGTGACTAAAGACATAACTCATATTAGTGGACATAACTCATATTAGTAGACATAACTCATATTAGTGGACATAACTCATATTAGTGGACATAACTCATATTAGTGGACATAACTCATATTAGTAGACATAACTCATATTAGTGGACATAACTCATATTAGTGGACATACTCATATTAGAACTGACATAACTCATATTAGTGGACATAACTCATATTAGTAGACATAACTCATATTAGTGGACATAACTCATATTAGTGGACATAACTCATATTAGTGGACATTACTCATATAAGTGACATAACTCGTGACATAACTCATATTAGTGGACATAACTCATATTAGTGGACATAACTCATATTAGTGACATAACTCATATTAGTGGACATAACTCATATTAGTGGACATTACTCATATTAGTGGACATAACTCGTGACATAACTCATATTAGTGGACATAACTCATATTAGTAGACATAACTCATATTAGTGGACATAACTCATATTAGTGGACATAACTCATATTAGTAGACATAACTCATATTAGTAGACATAACTCATATTAGTGGACATAACTCATATTAGTGGACATAACTCATATTAGTGGACATAACTCATATTAGTGGACATAACTCATATTAGTAGACATAACTCATATTAGTGGACATAACTCATATTAGTAGACATAACTCATATTAGTGGACATAACTCATATTAGTGGACATAACTCATATAACTCATATTAGTAGACATAACTCATATTAGTGGACATAACTCATATTAGTAGACATAACTCATATTAGTGGACATAACTCATATTAGTGGACATAACTCATATTAGTGGACATAACTCATATTAGTGGACATAACTCATATTAGTAGACATAACTCATATTAGTAGACATAACTCATATTAGTGGACATAACTCATATTAGTGGACATAACTCATATTAGTAGACATAACTCATATTAGTGGACATAACTCATATTAGTGGACATAACTCATATTAGTGGACATAACTCATATTAGTGGACATAACTCATATTAGTGGACATAACTCATATTAGTAGACATAACTCATATTAGTGGACATAACTCATATTAGTGGACATAACTCATAATAGTGGACATAACTCATATAAGTGACATAACTCATATTAGTGACATAACTCATATTAGTGGACATAACTCATATTAGTAGACATAACTCATATTAGTGACATAACTCATATTAGTGGACATTACTCATATTAGTGGACATAACTCATATTAGTGACATAACTCATATTAGTGGACATTACTCATATTAGTGGACATTACTCATATTAGTGGACATAACTCATATTAGTGGACATAACTCATATTAGTGGACATAACTCATATTAGTAGACATAACTCATATTAGTGGACATAACTCATATTAGTGACATAACTCATATTAGTGACATAACTCATATTAGTGGACATTACTCATATTAGTGGACATAACTCATATTAGTGGACATAACTCATATTAGTGGACATAACTCATATTAGTAGACATAACTCATATTAGTGGACATAACTCATATTAGTGGACATAACTCATATTAGTGGACATTACTCATATTAGTGACATAACTCATATTAGTGACATAACTCATATTAGTGGACATTACTCATATTAGTGGACATAACTCATATTAGTGGACATAACTCATATTAGTGGACATAACTCATATTAGTAGACATAACTCATATTAGTGGACATAACTCATATTAGTGGACATAACTCATATTAGTGACATAACTCATATTAGTGGACATAACTCATATTAGTAGACATAACTCATATTAGTAGACATAACTCATATTAGTAGACATAACTCATATTAGTGGACATTACTCATATTAGTGGACATAACTCATATTAGTGGACATAACTCATATTAGTGGACATTACTCATATTAGTGGACATTACTCATATTAGTGGACATAACTCATATTAGTGGACATAACTCATATTAGTGGACATAACTCATATTAGTGGACATAACTCATATTAGTGACATAACTCATATTAGTGGACATAACTCATATTAGTGGACATAACTCATATTAGTAGACATAACTCATATTAGTAGACATAACTCATATTAGTAGACATAACTCATATTAGTGGACATAACTCATATTAGTGGACATAACTCATATTAGTGACATAACTCATATTAGTGGACATAACTCATATTAGTGGACATAACTCATATTAGTGGACATAACTCATATTAGTGGACATAACTCATATTAGTGACATAACTCATATTAGTGGACATAACTCATATTAGTGGACATAACTCATATTAGTGGACATAACTCATATTAGTGGACATTACTCATATTAGTGGACATTACTCATATTAGTGGACATAACTCATATTAGTGGACATAACTCATATTAGTGGACATAACTCATATTAGTGGACATAACTCATATTAGTGACATAACTCATATTAGTGGACATAACTCATATTAGTGACATAACTCATATTAGTGACATAACTCATATTAGTGGACATTACTCATATTAGTGGACATAACTCATATTAGTGGACATAACTCATATTAGTGGACATAACTCATATTAGTAGACATAACTCATATTAGTGGACATAACTCATATTAGTGGACATAACTCATATTAGTGGACATTACTCATATTAGTGACATAACTCATATTAGTGACATAACTCATATTAGTGGACATTACTCATATTAGTGGACATAACTCATATTAGTGGACATAACTCATATTAGTGGACATAACTCATATTAGTAGACATAACTCATATTAGTGGACATAACTCATATTAGTGGACATAACTCATATTAGTGACATAACTCATATTAGTGGACATAACTCATATTAGTAGACATAACTCATATTAGTAGACATAACTCATATTAGTAGACATAACTCATATTAGTGGACATTACTCATATTAGTGGACATAACTCATATTAGTGGACATAACTCATATTAGTGGACATTACTCATATTAGTGGACATTACTCATATTAGTGGACATAACTCATATTAGTGGACATAACTCATATTAGTGGACATTACTCATATTAGTGGACATAACTCATATTAGTGGACATAACTCATATTAGTGGACATTACTCATATTAGTGGACATTACTCATATTAGTGGACATAACTCATATTAGTGGACATAACTCATATTAGTGGACATAACTCATATTAGTGGACATAACTCATATTAGTGACATAACTCATATTAGTGGACATAACTCATATTAGTGGACATAACTCATATTAGTAGACATAACTCATATTAGTAGACATAACTCATATTAGTAGACATAACTCATATTAGTGGACATAACTCATATTAGTGGACATAACTCATATTAGTGACATAACTCATATTAGTGGACATAACTCATATTAGTGGACATAACTCATATTAGTGGACATAACTCATATTAGTAGACATAACTCATATTAGTAGACATAACTCATATTAGTGGACATAACTCATATTAGTGGACATAACTCATATTAGTAGACATAACTCATATTAGTGGACATAACTCATATTAGTGGACATAACTCATATTAGTGGACATAACTCATATTAGTGGACATAACTCATATTAGTGGACATAACTCATATTAGTAGACATAACTCATATTAGTGGACATAACTCATATTAGTGGACATAACTCATAATAGTGGACATAACTCATATAAGTGACATAACTCATATTAGTGACATAACTCATATTAGTGGACATAACTCATATTAGTAGACATAACTCATATTAGTGACATAACTCATATTAGTGGACATTACTCATATTAGTGGACATAACTCATATTAGTGACATAACTCATATTAGTGGACATTACTCATATTAGTGGACATTACTCATATTAGTGGACATAACTCATATTAGTGGACATAACTCATATTAGTGGACATAACTCATATTAGTAGACATAACTCATATTAGTGGACATAACTCATATTAGTGACATAACTCATATTAGTGACATAACTCATATTAGTGGACATTACTCATATTAGTGGACATAACTCATATTAGTGGACATAACTCATATTAGTGGACATAACTCATATTAGTAGACATAACTCATATTAGTGGACATAACTCATATTAGTGGACATAACTCATATTAGTGGACATTACTCATATTAGTGACATAACTCATATTAGTGACATAACTCATATTAGTGGACATTACTCATATTAGTGGACATAACTCATATTAGTGGACATAACTCATATTAGTGGACATAACTCATATTAGTAGACATAACTCATATTAGTGGACATAACTCATATTAGTGGACATAACTCATATTAGTGACATAACTCATATTAGTGGACATAACTCATATTAGTAGACATAACTCATATTAGTAGACATAACTCATATTAGTAGACATAACTCATATTAGTGGACATTACTCATATTAGTGGACATAACTCATATTAGTGGACATAACTCATATTAGTGGACATTACTCATATTAGTGGACATTACTCATATTAGTGGACATAACTCATATTAGTGGACATAACTCATATTAGTGGACATAACTCATATTAGTGGACATAACTCATATTAGTGACATAACTCATATTAGTAGACATAACTCATATTAGTGACATAACATATTAGTGGACATAACTCATATTAGTGGACATAACTCATATTAGTGACATAACTCATATTAGTAGACATAACTCATATTAGTGACATAACTCATATTAGTGGACATAACTCATATTAGTGGACATAACTCATATAAGTAGACATAACTCATATTAGTGGACATAACTCATATTAGTGGACATAACTCATATTAGTGGACATAACTCATATTAGTGGACATAACTCATATTAGTGGACATAACTCATATTAGTGGACATAACTCATATTAGTGGGCATAACTCATATTAGTGGACATAACTCATATTAGTAGACATAACTCATATTAGTGGACATAACTCATATTAGTGACATAACTCATATTAGTGGACATAACTCATATTAGTGGACATAACTCATATTAGTGGACATAACTCATATTAGTAGACATAACTCATATTAGTGGACATAACTCATATTAGTGGACATAACTCATATTAGTGGACATAACTCATATAAGTGACATAACTCATATTAGTGACATAACTCATATTAGTGGACATAACTCATATTAGTGGACATAGCTCATATTAGTAGACATAAGTATAACTTATATTAGTGACATAACTCATATTAGTGGACATAACTCATATTAGTGGACATAACTCATATTAGTGGACATAACTCATATTAGTGACATAACTCATATTAGTAGACATAACTCATATTAGTGGACATAACTCATATTAGTGGACATAACTCATATTAGTGGACATAACTCATATTAGTGGACATAACTCATATTAGTGACATAACTCATATTGGTGGACATAACTCATATTAGTGGACATAGTGACATAACTCATATTAGTGACATAACTCATATTGGTGGACATAACTCATATTAGTAGACATAACTCATATTAGTGGACATAACTCATATTAGTAGACATAACTCATATTAGTGACATAACTCATATTAGTGGACATAACTCATATTAATGGACATAACTCATATTAGTAGACAACTCATATTAGTGACATAACTCATATTAGTGGACATAACTCATATTAGTGGACATAACTCATATTAGTGGACATAACTCATATTAGTGGACATAACTCATATTAGTAGACATAACTCATATTAGTCACATAACTCATATTAGTGGACATAACTCATATTAGTCGACATAACTCATATTAGTGACATAACTCATATTAGTGGACGGACATAACTCATATTAGTGGACATAACTCATATTAGTGACATAACTCATATTAGTGGACATAACTCATATTAGTGGACATAACTCATATTAGTAGACATAACTCATATTAGTCACATAACTCATATTAGTGGACATAACTCATATTAGTGGACATAACTCATATTAGTGACATAACTCATATTAGTGGACATAACTCATATTAGTGGACATAGCTCATATCAGTAGACATAAGTATAACTCATATTAGTGACATAACTCATATTAGTGGACATAACTCATATTAGTGGACATAACTCATATTAGTGACATAACTCATATTAGTAGACATAACTCATATTAGTGGACATAACTCATATTAGTGGACATAACTCATATTAGTAGACATAACTCATATTAGTGGACATAACTCATATTAGTGGACATATCTCATATTAGTGGACATAACTCATACTAGTGGACATAACTCATATTAGTGACATAACTCATATTAGTAGACATAACTCATATTAGTGGACATAACTCATATTAGTGGACATAACTCATATTAGTGGACATAACTCATATTAGTGGACATAACTCATATTAGTGACATAACTCATATTAGTGACATAACTCATATTAGTGGACATAACTCATATTAGTGGACATAACTCATATTAGTGACATAACTCATATTAGTGGACATAACTCATATTAGTGGTAATAACTCATATTAGTGGACATAACTCATATTAGTGGACATAACTCATATTAGTGGACATAACTTATATTAGTGACATAACTCATATTAGTGGACATAACTCATATTAGTGGACATAACTCATATTAGTGGACATAACTCATATTAGTGACATAACTCATATTAATGGACATAACTCATATTAGTGGACATAACTCATATTAGTGGGCATAACTCATTTTAGTGGACATAACTCATATTAGTGGACATAACTCATATTAGTGGACATAACTCATATTAGTGACATAACTCATATTAGTGGACATAACTCATATTAGTGACATAACTCATATTAGTGGACATAACTCATATTAGTAGACATAACTCATATTAGTGACATAACTCATATTAGTGGACATAACTCATATTAGTGGACATAACTCATATTAGTGGACATAACTCATATTAGTGACATAACTCATATTAGTGACATAACTCATATTAGTGGACATAACTCATATTAGTAGACATAACTCATATTAGTGGACATAACTCATATTAGTGGACATAACTCATATTAGTAGACATAACTCATATTAGTGGACATAACTCATATTAGTGGACATAACTCATATTAGTAGACATAACTCATATTAGTAGACATAACTCATATTAGTGGACATAACTCATATTAGTGGACATAACTCATATTAGTAGACATAACTCATATTAGTGGACATAACTCATATTAGTGACATAACTCATATTAGTGGACATAACTCATATTAGTGGACATAACTCATATTAGTAGACATAACTCATATTAGTGGACATAACTCATATTAGTGACATAACTCATATTAGTGGACATAACTCATATTAGTGGACATAACTCATATTAGTGGACATAACTCATATTAATGACATAACTCATATTAGTGACATAACTCATATTAGTGGACATAACTCATATTAGTAGACATAACTCATATTAGTGGACATAACTCATATTAGTGACATAACTCATATTAGTGACATAACTCATATTAGTGGACATAACTCATATTAGTGACATAACTCATATTAGTGGACATAACTCATATTAGTGGACATAACTCATATTAGTGGACATAACTCATATTAGTGGACATAACTCATATTAGTGGACATAACTCATATTAGTGGACATAACTCATATTAGTAGACATAACTCATATTAGTGGACATAACTCATAAGTGGGCCTTGGAAGGACGCAGCTTTAGTTTCATGTTGGTTGTATGTCTCTTCCACTTCTAAACTCCAGCAGAACGACTAAAGCTATATTCAGAGTAATACACACCTAGTCACGCAGTCTTTGCAAGTTATAATAAAACTGTCAGCAGAATTACTGTGGTTTGGACTTAATCGTTTGTAAAAGTTCGGCTGAGTTCACTTCCCCTCACTTTATACTGGTGGGAGTTTCATGAACCCAAACACATCGACAGATGGACTGAGAAACTCCCTCGGGTGCTAATTGTGTGTGTGTGTGTGTGTGACTGTGTGTGTGTGTGTGTGTGTGTGTGCACGTGAATATACAGTATACAGACTTTAAAAACCCTGCATGATACCCTTTTCCACCATTTGATCACCATATACATATATTATGTTATTTACATAATAATAATAAAAAAAACCTTAGCCCACTTCATGATAATAATTGAGCCATTACTGGTCAATATCGATAATTTCAAAATGGCCAGTATTCGCCCATGCTGTGTCATTCACTGAATCTCCTCACAGTTCCTGCATGGTTTAAGATTCGAGTGTTTGATTTATGCAAGACAAGATCTGAAGCGTTTATATCTCCATTTGTCTTGTTTTGTCTGGCATCCTCTCTCATTTTCCATTTGTTGCTTTCTTCGATTTTCGACTGATTTCTCCTGTGGAAACAGAAGCCGAGTTCCTCGAGTACTTGTGGTTTATGTTACCGCTTAAAAAAAAGACAGTTCGTGTCCAGAGTCGGTCTGTTCCGTTCAAAGCAATAGTCGGAGTATTGCCCCTGTTAATTTCATAACTTCATTCATTTCAAAACATTAAAGTCATGTGGTGAAACTCCAGCGTTTAATGTTGTTTATGTGTCTATATGGTGTTTTTAATACGCTCTAAGACACACCGTGTGTAAGTTCATAAGTCGACAGCATTGCTGAGTATTTCCTCCTTAAAACTGCAGTGAACCAAAGACAGTCTCAAAAACACGGTTTGAAATCGCTGGTGTTTCTGACGTCACAAACGACCTTGTAACCAATCAGATCAACGTGTGATCGTCAACCAGTGGATCTCTGAGCTGAGGGAGTGAGTGGAGGCGGGGCTCATCTGCATATTCATAGACCCGCGAATACTAAATGAGGCAAGGGTGTCGAGTTACACTCAAGATATTTTAAGGCATTCGATATCTTTTAACGGCGCTGATTAGTAATTTAAATGTTCGACTAGTCAATGCCAACCCTAGTGTACGTCTGTGTTCGGGATATCCCGTGGCTTTCACTACACAATAGATCGAGGGAAATCCAGTTACCCATCAAACCCTGTCGCTTCACACAAACCTTTTGTCCTCCTAATCCAATTGTTGCAGTTTTAGTTCTGCTTTCATTCCCTCTTTCCCAGCCAGAACACACAGACGACGTTAACAACCAGAAGAACGGGGAAACAACAGAACATTTCACAGATAACAGGCTTCTCCTACTCACTGTTTTTGTTGTTTCCAGTCCAAATATCTGAAAACTGATGCATTTAATCAATGACATTAGATATCATGTCCTGTTTTCTGGGGGAATTGATCAAAATGAAGTGAGTTGGTGCTTAAAAAAAAGCAAAATTATCTTAATTCAAACAGGAACAAGATTATTTTTCTCACCCCATCGGCAGATAATTGAACTTGTTTAAAACTCACTTCATTTTTATTTATTTCCCCAGAAAACTTTCACTTTATTTTCTATTTTCTATAGCGCCTTTATAGCATCTCAAAGCACTTCACAAGAATAGAAACATGATCAAATATACAAACATTGCATTAATGACAGAAAAAAATAAAAGAATAATAATATAGCAATTAGGAACAATTATGTAAAAGCTACCCTAAACAAATGAGTTAAAACAAGACATAATCTCTAATGTCATTTCACTACTTTAGTAAATGCATCTTGATTTAATTTAAGAAATGTTTGATATTTGGACTGGAAACGCCACAAACACTGAGTAAGAACAGCATGTTTTGCAGTGAATGTCCATTTAACAAACGTACATTATTCATAATATGTGAGGAAACGTGAGGATTGACCAAATGAAGGTTGTGTGTGAATGTGAGCGGGACAGAGGAACAGTGTGTGAGGAATAAAGAGTAAAGATGAACTGAAGCTTCTGGTGAGAAATAGAGATGATACACAGACTCTATTTACCGTAGAAGAAAGGCTGGATTATGAGCGCTGGGTTCTCTGAGAGAAACACTGGAGATAGTGTCAGTCCTGACCAACAGCAGGGACACATTCTCCTAATGTTTGGGAAATTCATATCATTTCTCCACTCATGCCCTCTATAGTCATTCATTTCTTTCCATTACAGACACAAAGCCTTTCAGTATTCAAACCTTCTCTGCTTCATTATGAATATGATTACAGAAAGATTGACAGACTCATTTTCATCGTGTGAAAGTCAAACCTTGGCTTTAATATTTGTGATTTTTACTCAATATCTCATTGATAGTCTTTTAATTATATTGTTAAAATATGTTTACAACTAAATATGTCTATATTGGCAGGTGTGAATTTTACAGTCTAACTTATCAAAAGTTTCATTTTCATACTAAAAACAATGTATTTTTTTAGATGTATGTTCCTCTTCCCGCTCAAAATGGACCCGAATGCATTAGAAAGGGTTAAAAAAACAACTAAAAGTCTAGTTAGAGAATATATTGTGTTCGTATTAACATTATACTATATAATCCACTGTAATATTTTTGCATGTTCAGTTTTGAAACTTTACCTCAAATGGCGTTGAACATTGAGTTTAGAAAGTTTCTAAATGTAGAAATGTATCTTTAAAAAGCATTATCTCAATATCTATATTCTCTAAGGCAGACACGTCTCTTTTGTTCTTGTTATTTATTATGAAAAAAAGTCAAACACAATCTGAACCCAAACTTGAAAATATGGAAATCATATTCCGATTTAATGAACCCAGCTTCAGGCTGTATGGGTTTGATCAATTATTAATCTGAGGGCGGGTTTGTGTTGCTTTACTCATGGAGAAAATTACATTTTCCTTACTTTTCTTCCTCAAATGTGTACATATATAATACTTTATGGAGGTTATTTGAGTCAAAAATAAGGGGAGCAAGACTATCCCAGGCTATTCAATGTTTGGCTTGTCATAATAACACAAATATGCGTAAAACATCCGGTTCGTCTTTGTTTAATTGTTGAGATGTTGATTATCTTTCACCGAGTTTTGCTGATGCTCTTACTGATGCTTAAGGAACTAATGTCTGCTTTATTACCGGGCAGCAAGACATGGTTATTATCCCCAAACATGTAAATCCTCGTCATTTACAGATGCGTATGTGTTTTTAAACCTTCATTGCAGAATGTCCAAGCTGTTCTTTTCCATACAATGAAACAGCAGTTCAGTGAATAACAAGAGGAAAAGCAAATATTCACAACATTTGTAATATAGTGCATGAATAATGTCAGCTGGAATAACACGGTAATAATAAACAAGTAATAAATGTGTACTTTTTTGGAAGAAATTATTTTAAAGTCCCACTATTATGCTATTTTTAGTTGTTTTGGCGTCTCCTATAACAGGTTTACACGCATCCAAGATAAAAAAAACACTTTATTTTCCTCATAATGTACATTACAGCTTCAGCTCTTTTCTCTCAGTGTCTGAAACGCTTCGTTCGGAGATTCAGTCTCTCTAAGCTCCGCCTCTCTGAGAGCTTCCTCTGCTCTGATTGGTCAGAAAGCAAACGCTCATTATCATATGTGAATCTCAGCTCTTGATCACAGTGATACGAACAGTAACGATGGCGTGGGTTTCACCGTATCAATCTCAGAAAACAGCGTCTCCTCGACACGAACAACACGAGCCGAACTCTCCAGTCTCAGATACACTACAGTGTTTGAGGGCGGAGCTAAGAGACGCTGCTCAGCCAATCAAGACCATAGACTGGAATTATGCAAATTAGTTATAGCAGATTGTTACGTTCATAGATATCCATAATAAAGGCTAGATGTCTCGTCCGCGCTGCTGGCCAATGGAGGTCGAGTCCGCACTGGCGGCCATCTTGCCACAGGCAGCTCGCTCACTCGTAACATTGTGTTTTAATGGTGCATTTTTAAATAACCATAACTTGCTCAATTTTCTACCGATTTTCAAGCGGTTTGGTTTGTTATAAACGTCAGAGATGTAGTTATGACACTGCACACTTATGAATAATAAGTGTATAAATAAATAATCATCCAGAATTATAGCCACGTTAATAACGTTTGTAAGAAACCAAACCGTTTGTAAATCCGTCAAGATTTCAGCGAGATAAGAGTATTTGTGTTCGTGCTGATCACTCATCTTACATCAGGCACCACAGAGCCCGCCAGAACGCTTGCCTGTGACAAGATGGCCGCCGGTGATGACGATAGAGACTCCGCCGTTAGACATCTAGCCTTTATTATGGATATCTATGGTTACGTTGGTTTGTAACAGGAACAGATACTGGAATATCTGACGGCTCGTTTCAACAGTTCAGAACCAATTCTTTCTTTTAGGAGTAAAAATTTAGATTTGTTGTGCATTTTGATCTTTAAAACTTTGCAGACATTTTACATTCACAAACACACACACTGCATGAAAGTTAATATTTGAAAAGCATAATGGCACTTTAACATATAATTGTAGCTTTAATTGCGTGTTCTGTTCAGTATATCCATCATGTCGCTGTGAAACGTTACATAAGCCTCTGTTCAACAACACACTTTGTCCCCTGGGCTGCTATTGATTCTGTTCCAAGCTTGCAAAACGACACCGGCTAATAGAATCTGCAGGAGGATCTCTGTGCAGCGTTTCTATTGGTTCGCCCCGCAGCGCTTTCACATCGACTCCCTTCAGAGACCCAAATAAACTCAACCTGTGATGTCACTGGTACAGCGTAATATTGCAAAACAACAAACGAATACATTGAGATTGTCATTGTTTTTTCCATTGTGCTATTCTTAAAGACGCAGGACGCCTGTTTCATGAGGAAGAGACTGTACCATGGTTTATGATTATGCCAGATTACCTTATGACAATCAAATAAAAAGAAATACAATTCAAAAACATTAAGCAAGTGGGTTTAGAAGTCAGTATTGTAACAGTTTGCAGGAGTTGAATGTAATCACGATTAGCGACGTCAGGCCCATTTAGCACTATTTTTAAAAAGCGACTAGAGATGTTTTGGATTGCTAACACAGTCAGTCATTAATCACATCTTTATTGGACATTCGGCTATATATTATATTAAAATGACAGTGTGTGAGCAGGGATTAGGAGAGAAAACAGATGTAAACTGCCGAGAGTTAGCACTTTACGCCATTTAGCGACTCCTTGAGCAATCTTTAGCTACTTTCCGTTGAAAATAGTTGGCCAATATCACTGTTTCCAAAGGTCAATGATTCGCCGCTAGAGGGCGATGATCTCTGTGAACACATGAACCAGTGTCTTTATGATTTTACCTGATCTCGGATCAGTTAAGGATGCAGCGATATGAACATTTTGGCCGAAACCGATAACCGATAATTCTTTCTATTTGAAAGCCGATAACCGATATATTGGCCGATAAATCTAAATCAGAATTTTAATATAATTTTTGAGAGCCTGATTACAAAAAGTCTCACCATTAAAAGCCACGTCTTAATCACACAATTATAATGAGGCTCTCGTTACAGTTTTATGTAGCCGATATGACCACAGCACTTTACTGTATTTTCCTTTTTTGAAAGTGATATCAATCATATTTCAAGCAACTCAAACCCTCATGTTGAACAGTGCGCATCTGAAGCGTCTCAGCTGAAGGAAATCATACATTATTTATCGCCTTTAATATATCGGCCAAATTGGGCCGATACCGATAACATTAAAAATGAACATTTATACCGATATGGTGACCGATATATCGTGCATCTCTAGTTTTGTACATTTGTAGACAAACAGTACAAGCTCTTCAATTTAATAAAACAACACATATTATAGAGACACTTCATATTTAGTGGTATTAGATGATTTGTTAACTGTAGTTGGTTTGTAAACGGTGTTTTTCTGCGAGTTTTCGCTGCATTTACACTGATCTGACCAGCAGGGGTCGCCAGCGAGAGACACTTTCAAACAGTGAATCATTTATTAAATCAATTGATTCAAAGTTTTGAAATGTTTTGTTTTTCTCATCACTACACTTCGGAGTGGGGAAATAAAGGACAATATACATACAAGCAAACAGGGAACAAAACTAGACATGCGATTACTGGAAAACCAATGCAACAAAGTAAACACAGGAAAAAATGGAAACAAATTGCAAACTAAAAGTTGTTAGTCTAAACTAAAACACAGACCAGACGTGAAAAATGAATTGTCTTGTTTGCATATTGTCAAAAAGTCCATAGTGCTTTGCCTTTCATATTTGTCTTTCTTCGCTCAGGCTGTTGTTTCATAATAGTAGCCTACATAATATCACTGAAAGAGATTTTGGCTCCGGGTTGGAAAGATTTAATGCCCAAAACAACACAAATCCACTGCGGATGATTAACAGGTCTGTCCAGGTTTAATCTGCACCGGTTTTAGACAGGAATCCTCTCTTTTGGAGTGAATGGGGAATACGATGTAAATTTGCCCTTGTGCGGCGATGGTTTGAGCTCTGGACGCCGATGGTGTGTGTGTGTGTGTGTGTTAGCATTGGGTTCCCGAATAACTGCACTAAGATCTGATTCTGGGTCAGTTGAAGACTCTAATTCTAGCCACCTAATCCTCTAAGCGAGTATCTCAGTGTGTGTGTGTGTGTAATCACAGTGTACTAATACCTCAGTAATCCATCCATCCGCAGTGGCGGTTCTTCGATAGACATCCCCGCATGTTCCCCTTGTTCCCTGCTTTGATCTGATCCCGGCGTTCCTGTTTTTGGATCTACCTCACTGAAACCCCTGCACACACACATGAGTGTTGCGATGGTGACGAGAGCCTCAGCTCAGGTAAGGCTTTAGCATCATTAGACACAACCGGCGTATTCCATTGCCAAGGCACTTTTGATTAAAGCGGTGGTATAATGCCCTTTTCACAAGATGTAAAATAAGTCTCTGATGTCCCCAGAGTGTGTGTGTGAAGTTTTAACTCAAAATATCCCGCAGATATTTTTATTATCATGTTAAAATTGTCACTTTTTGAGGGTTAGCAAAAACGCGTCGTTTGTGTGTGTGTGCCTTTAAATGCAAATGAGCTGTTGCTCCCGGCACAGGGGGCGGAGCTTCAAGAGCTCGTGTTCACACACACACACACACACACACACACACACTGGACATTTCAAAAACTTTTAGCTTTTATGTTCAAACCGGAGTCAGAGGAGAGACTCCAAAAGAAGTGACGACATGTAGAGCAACAGGACATTTCTGAATGGATAGTTGATGAATGTATGAAGCTGATGTGGAGGTAACTCTCTTCTAGTCACTGATTAGCATATTCTGTCATGATAATCTATAAATCGTGTTCCGGGGGCGGAGTT